>NW_027507903.1:650297635-650390135 GCF_037356315.1 Lithobates pipiens | reverse complement strand
TGGGCAAAAAGTTGGATTTTGGTTTCATCTGACCAGAGCACCTTCTTCCACATGTTTGGTGTGTCTCCCAGGTGGCTTGTGGCAAACTTTAGACAAGACTTTTTATGGATATCTTTGAGAAATGGCTTTCTTCTTGCCACTCTTCCATAAAGGGCAGATTTGTGCAGTGTACGACTGATTGTTGTCCTATGGACAGACTCTCCCACCTCAGCTGTAGTTCTCTGCAGTTCATCCAGAGTGATCATGGGCCTCTTGGCTGCATCTCTGATCAGTCTTCTCCTTGTCTGAGCTGAAAGTTTAGAGGGACGGCCAGGTCTTGGTAGATTTGCAGTGGTCTGATACACCTTCCATTTCAAAATGATCGCTTGCACAGTGCTCCTTGGGATGTTTAAAGCTTGGGAAATCTTTTTAGATCCAAATCTGGCTTTAAACTTCTCCACAGCAGTATTACGGACCTGCCTGGTGTGTTCCTTGGTCTTCATGATGCTCTCTGCGCTTTCAACAGAACCCTGAGACTATCACAGAGCAGGTGCATTTATACAGAGACTTGATTACACACAGGTGGATTCTATTTATCACCATCAGTCATTTAGGACAACATTGGATCATTCAGAGATCCTCGCTGAACTTCTGGAGTGAGTTTGCTGCACTGAAAGTAAAGGGGCCGAATAATTTTGCACACACCACTTTTCAGTTTTTTATTTGCTAAAAAAGTTTAAATTATCCAATAGATTTTGTTCCACTTCACAATTGTGTCCCACTTGTTGGTGATTCTTCACAAAAAATAAAATTTTTATATCTTTATGTTTGAAGTCTGAAATGTGGCAAAAGGTTGAAAAGTTCAAGGGGGCCAAATACTTTTGCAAGGCACTGTATATATATATATATATATATTATATATATATATATATATATATATACACACACACACACATAATACCATTGGTTAGGTAAAGATGCAGCTCTTTGGCTCCACCTCGCCTCATCAGATTAGACTTCATTTATAGTTCTGATGATCTTACTTTTCAGTTGAGTCATAGGAAGTCCCATCCACCCATTTCCAGGTCCCGTCCTTGTCAGTAAGACCGATCCATACGAGCATGCCATAGGAAAACTTATCTATAAAAATCTTTAAAACACAAAAAACAAATAATTAATGTATATACACAAGTACACAAGTATAGACCGACCCGAATATAAGCCGAGGCACCTAATTTTACCACCAAAAAATGGGAAAACATTGACTGGAGTATATGCCTAGGGTAGGGTGGGGAAAATGCAACAGCAACTGGGTAAACAATGTCCATTTGCAGCCTAATTGTGCCCATCTGTAGTCTCACTGTGACCATCTGTAGTCTCACTGTGACCATCTGTAGTCTCACTGTGACCATCTGTAGTCTCACTGTGCCCATCTGTAGTCTCACTGTGACCATCTGTAGTCTCACTCTGCTCATCTGTAGTCTCACTGTGACCATCTGTAGTCTCACTGTGACCATCTGTAGTCTCACTGTGACCATCTGTAGTCTCACTGTGACCATCTGTAGTCTCACTCTGCTCATCTGTAGTCTCACTCTGCTCATCTGTAGTCTAACTGTGCCCATCTGTAGTCTAAGTGTGCCCATCTGTAGTCTCACTGTGCCCATCTGAAGTCTCACTGTGCCCATTTGCAGCCAAATTGTGCCCATCTGTAGTCTCACTGTGCCCATTTGCAGCCAAATTGTGCCCATCTGTAGTCTCACTGTGACCATCTGTAGTCTCACTCTGCCCATCTGTAGTCTAATTGTGCCCATCTGTAGTCTAATTGTGCCCATCTGTAGTCTCACTGTGCCCATTTGCAGCCAAATTGTACCCATCTGTAGTCTCACTGTGACCATTTGTAGTCTCACTGTGACCATCTGTAGTCTAATTGTGCCCATCTGTAGTCTCATTGTGCCCATTTGCAGCCAAATTGTGCCCATCTGCAGTCTCACTGTGACCATCTGTAGTCTCACTGTGACCATTTTTAGTGTTTCAGCGGACAGTCCGCTCGTGTGTGGGCTTCAGCGGACTGTTTCAGCGGACAGTCTGATGAACAAAGTTTTTCGGAATTCCCGTAAGACAGTCCGCTGAAACCTGGTTTCAGCGGACAGTCCGCTCGTGTGTAGGCTTGTTCGCCGTACTAAGTTGCGCGCATGCTCAGAAAGGATTTACACGGCGAAGGTTGCATTGCAGTGTATAGGACGTCGTTTTTCTAGTCCCGTCATACGTGCTGTACACGTCATCGCGCAAGTTTTCAGCGGACTGTTCGTTCGTCGTGTGTGGTCAAGTCCGTTCATGCAAATTTTGAACGGACTGTTTGTCAGACTGTTTGACGAACCTAGTTGGGCGGACAGTCCGCCCGTGTGTACGCGGCCTAATTGTGCCCTTCTGTGGTCTCACTGTGACCATTTGTAGTCTCACTGTGACCATCTGTAGTCTAAGGCCGCGTACACACGGGCGGACTGTTCGCCCAACCTTGTCCGCTGAACAGTGTTTGGGCGGACAGTCCGCTCGTGTGTGGGCTTTCAGCGGACAGTTTCAGCGGACAGTTGGACGGACAAGGTCTTTCGGAAATTCCGAAAAACTGTCCGCTGAAACTGTGTTTGAGCGAACAGTCCGCCCGTGTGTGGGCCTGTCCGCTGTACTTTCGAAATGAGCGGACTGTTCCCGCTCGGAAAGTCCGCCCATTTCGAGCGCGTGTAAAGGTAGGCGGGGCCCGCGAAGGAGACGTCGCGGGCTCCGCCGCCTGGAATGGGCTTAAAGGGGAACCCCAACGCCGAAAAAAAATCGGCGTGGGGGTTCCCCCCAAGTCCACACCAGACCCTCGTCCGAGCACGCTACCCGGCCGGCCAGGAAAGGGGGGCGAGCGAGCGCGCCCCCCCTCCTGAGCCGTACCAGGCCGCGTGCCCTCAACATGGGGGGGTGCCTTGGGGAAGGGGGGGCGGCGCGGCCCCCCACCCCAAAGCACCTTGTCCCCATGTTGATGAGGACAAGGGCCTCTTCCCGACAACCCTGGCCGTTGGTTGTCGGGGTCTGCGGGCGGGGGGCTTATCGGAATCCGGGAGCCCCCTTTAAGAAGGGGGCCCCCGGATACCGGCCCCCCACCCTATGTGAATGAGTATGGGGTACAATGTACCCCTACCCATTCACCTGCGAAGTAAAGTACAAAAAAAAAACACAACACAGGGAAAAAATATTTTATTGCACAGCTCCGGGGGTCTTCCGTCTTCGGGGGTCTTCTCGCCGGACTCCTCCGCTATGTGTGTGTAGCTCTTTTGCTAGCGGAGGAGTCCGGCTTTCTTCCTCCCCGCCGGCGGCCTCTTCTCCCGACTTCGGGGGTCTTGTCCCCCTCTTCGGTTCTTCTGCCGGGCCACCGCGCCTTCTTGTAGCTCTTTTGCAGGCGGTGGCCCGGTCTTCTGTCGCCGCTGCCTTCCATTCTTCTGTCGCCGCCTTCGGTTCTTCTGCCGGGCCACCGCGCCTTCTTGTAGCTCTTTTGCAGGCGGTGGCCCGGTCTTCTGTCGCCGCTGTCGCCGCCGACTTCCGTTCGTGTTCTTCTTCTTGTTCTTCTCCAGGAGATGTTGACACGTCGCTCCCTCCGGCCGGAATGGCAGAGCCGCGCTGTGCGGTCTCTTATATAGTGACAATGGGGCGGGGTCACATGGTATATGTCACATGGGTTGGTCACATGGTGACCCCGCCCCCTTACGATGTCATAGTCCCCATGTGACATCAACCCATGTGACCAACCACAGTTATAGCGTCTACAAAATAGGGGATACATTTATGGCATTTTTATTAATATTTTTTTGTTACTAGTAAAGGCGGCGATCAGCGATTTTTATTGGGACTGCAACATTATGGCGGACACATCGGACACTGGACACATTTTTGGGACCATTGACAATTATACAGCGATCAGTGCTATAAAAATGCACTGATTACTGTATACATTTCACTGGCAGGGAAGGGGTTAACACTAAGGGTCGATCAAGGGGTTAACCGTGTTCCCTAGGTGTGTTCTAATTGTGGAGGGGGGGGCACTGTCTATAGGAGATGACAGATCGCTGTTCCTAGCTAGTAGGAACTCACGATCTGTCTCTCTTCAGCTCACAGAACAGGGGTGTCATTTTAACTGTGGGGGGATGGGAATGACTAGAGGAGGAGACAGATCGTTGTTCCTGCTTAGTAGGAACAGGCGATCTGTTTCTCCTCCCATGTCAGAACAGGGATTTGTGTGTTTACACACACACACACACACACACACACCTGTTCTGGCTCTTGTGCTCACGATTGTGAGTGGCCGACGGTCATTGCAACCGCTGGCCATGCACATCGGCACCTCCGCAGGGTAGCGGGCGCGTGCACACGCCTGCAATCCCGCTTAAAGTAGCCGACTTATAGCTACGAGGGCTCATGGGATGGTGCCGACCTGCCGCTGTATGATGACGGCGGCTGGTCGGCAAGCGGTTAAAATAAACCCAAACTCAAAAAGTAAAGATTTGCAATCTTATAGGGAACATTTAGAAATGTTGATTGTGCCTTTTCTGGGTAAATCTTCTGCAGTGCAGGTCCTCTTTTGGGCATCACTTTTCAGAATACGTTGAACCAATCACGTTAGGCTTTGGTCATAATTTCCTTATTCCCGCGTACACACAGTCAGACTTTTCGATGGCAAATGTGCGATCGGAGATTGTTGTTGGAAATTCTCGACTGTGTGTAGGCTCCATCTGACTTTTTTCATCGGAATTTCAGTCGCACAAAATTTGAGATCTGGTTCTCAAATTTTCAGACAACGAAAACTGTTTGCGTAAATTCCGATCGTGTGTACGCAATTCCGACACACAAAGTGGCACGCATGCTCAGAATCAAGCAGAAGAGCCGCACAGGCTATTGAAAGTGTTGTACATCACCGCGTTCTTGACGTTCGGAAATGTCCGACCAACTTTGTGTGACCGTGTGTATGCAAGACAAGTTTGAGCCAACATCTCACGTACATCCTCGCGTACACGTGAGCATTACTGTGCTGCGTGTGCTCATGAGAGCGAGTTTACGTGTTTGATGGTGCCTAGTGGCCTGTTAACCACTTTCAGACCGGACCATTTTGCTGGTAAATGACCAGAGGTCTTTTTACAATTTGGCACTGCGCTGCTTTAACTGGTAATTGCGCGGTCATGCAATATTGTACCCAAACAAAATTTGCGTCCTTTTCTTCCCACAAATAGAGCTTTCTTTTGATGGTATTTGATTGCCTCTGCGATTTTTATTTTTTGCGATATAAACGTAAAAAGACCGCAAATTTTGAAAAAAAATGATATTTTCTACTTTTTGTTATTAGAAAAATCCAATAAACTCAATTTTAGTCATACATTTAGGTCAAAATGTATTCAGCCACATGTCTTTGGTAAAAAAAAAGTCAATAATTGTATATTTATTGGTTTGCGCAAAAGTTGTCACATCTACAAACTAAGGTACGTTTTCTGGAATTTACGCAGCTTTTAGTTTACGACTGCCTATCTCATTTCTTGAGGTGCTAAAATGGCAGGGCAGTACAAAACCCCCCCAAATGACCCCATTTTGGAAAGTAGACCCCCTAAGGAAATTGATAAGTGGCATGTTGAGCCCATTGAATATTTTATTTTTTTGCCTCAAGCGATTGAATAATGACAAAAAAAAAAATTTTTTTTTTTTTTTTTACACAAAGTTGTCACTAAATGATATATTGTGTACACATGCTATGGGCATATGTGAAATGACACCCCAAAATAAATTCTGCTGCTTCTCCTGAGTACGGGGATACCACATGTGTGGGATTTTTTGGGAGCCTAGCCGCGTACGGGGCCCCGGAAACCAAGAACCGCCTTCAGGTTTTCTAAGGGCGTAAATATTTGACTTCACTCCTCACTACCTATTACAGTTTTGAAGGCCATAAAATGCCAAGATGGCACAAAACCCCCACAAATGACCCCATTTTAGAAAGTAGACACCCCAAGCTATTTGCTGAGAGGCATGTTGAGTCCATGGAATATTTTATATTTTGCCACAAGTTGCGGGAAAATTACAAACTTTTTTTTTTTTTTTTTTTCACAAAGTTGTCACTAAATGATATATTGCTCACACATGCCATGGGCATATGTGAAATGACACCCCAAAATAAATTCTGCTGCTTGTCCTGAGTACGGGGATACCACATATGTGGGACTTTTTGGGAGCCTAGCCGCGTACGGGGCCCCGAAAACCAAGCACCGCCTTCAGGCTTTCTAAGGGCGTTACAGTTTTAAAGGCCATAAAATGCCAAGATGGCACAAACCCCCCCCCAAATGACCCCATTTTGGAAAGTAGACACCCCTAAATTTAGGGGTACACTAGTGAGACTAGGTAATAAATGGCGGGTGCCCTGAAACTATAAAAAAATAACTAACCAACCAGCGTCACCTGTAACAGTTATATGGTGATCACTGGTGAAAGGGTTAACTAGGGGGCAATCAGGGGGCTTTATGCGGTAGTATATGGGGGTCCCTGGCGCTATAAAAAGCTGCGGCGAACCTAAATACCTACCTGCCTAACTAGCGTCACCTGTGACACTAATACAGCGATCAGAAAAATGATCGCTTATTAGGCTGGGTTCACACTGGAGCGATGCGGGAACGCCACGAATCCGCGGCGGGTTCCCGCATCGCATGCCTCCCGGCGGCAGTTCACACTGCCCTATGCGAACTGCTGGGAGTGTCAGTGAAATGTTAATGACACCCCCAGATCAGTTCGCATATCGCAGTGCGATCTGCAAACTCGGATCGCATGGTGTGAACACCCATGCGATCTGATTCTGCTGCGGGCCAAAAAAAGGGTCCCGTGCAAATTTGCGGCGGGTGCGGCGGGTGCGACACGAATTCAGCCATACTATCTGTATGGCTGAACTCGAATCGCACAGAGATCGGATGTGATTTGCACTGCAGTGCGGTGCGAATCACATCCGTTCTCATAAACCGCTGCAATGTGAACCCAGCCTTAGTGACACTGGCGACGGGGGGTGATCACGGGGTTAAACCTTTATTTGGGGGGTTAGGGGTACCCTAGAACTAAAGGGGGCTAACCCTAACTGCCCTAACAGTTATTACAGTCACAAATGACACCAATGCAAAAAAAAAAAAAATGACATTGGTGTCACTGTGACTGGGGGGCAGGGGTAATTGGGGGGGTGATCGGGGGGGTGTGAGTGTGCCTAGCATGTTCTACTGTGTAGTGTCATGTTGGTGCAACTCACCGATCCGCTCTCCTCGGTGTCGGAACGAAAAATACCGACACGGAGGAGAGATTACATCACTTCCTCTCCTGTGTTTACATTACAGGAGAGGAAGTGATGTCACGAAGGATTTCTATTCGTCGGGAGCGATCGCGAGGGGGTGGCCATGAATGAATGGCTGCCCCCTCATCCCGGATCGCTCCCGAACGAATACCGACCGCCGCAGGCACCGGGGGGGCCCGATCGGGCCCCCGACCCGCGGGAAGGCAGGGACGTAAATGTACGCCCATATGCCTGCCCGTGCCATTCTGTCGACGTACATCGTCGTGCGGCGGTCGGGAAGTGGTTAAAGGCCCTACAGAATTCAGAATCATTGTTGGGTGGTCATCCGCTCCTACTGCTTGTGACTTGATCCTGTATACATCTGTATCCCAACCTTGTTGACCCTGCTTGTTCCTGGGCCTCTGTTTCTGACTCCGGCTTGTAAGCTGACCTTGCTTCCTTGATACTGACCCTGGCCTAGCTCTGACTCCACTACTGGTTCCTGACTCTGTACTCCTGCTGCCCGATTATTGCCGACTACTGCCCATCTGACCATGCTCCTGCATCCGCCTGGTGCCAATTGCTTGCTGAACTGTCTTCAGCTTTGCATCTGCTACCAGATCTACTGAACCGGATCTCCTACAGGCTCCTGTGCCACTCTGTGCCTCTTTATAACCTGTGACACAAACTAAATTTACAGGTGCTGCTCAAGGCTTCATCAGGTCCTCCCTAGAAGGAATCGCTCGGAGTGGAGAGAAGAACAGAGCTCAACCCAGCTGTAGACAGCTAATGGAAAAAGGTAAAATTCCTGGAAGTTGCACATGACAGCTTCAGCCCAGGCCCCAACCAGGCCATGCCCCAACGCGTTTCAATCCAACCATGGAGCATACTCATAACTAAGCTCTGTGGGTTGAGAAAAACACGCCGCAGGCGTGGTCTGGTTGGAGCTGGGTCTAAAGCTGTCACACACCTTCCTATAGGGTGTTTCCCTTTCCCTGTTATAACATGACATCATTCCCAGGTAAAACAGGACAACAGGTGTATGGAAAGTCCTCATCAGCTCTGCATCAACCCATTACGTGACATTTGGGAACATTTGGCAAACGCCCATGATTTTGGGAGACAGTGTATTTTAGATGCCTGGGGCAAATGATGGTAGCTATGTGATACCTCGCCCCCTGTAGCTTGGCCACACACATATCTACCAAGAAGCCATCCCACCATGACAAACATTTGAAGTTTAACAGAAGTTCGTAGATACAAGTATTTCCGTCATTGGTTCTCTCACCATCTCCTTCTTGGAATTAATGACCACCAGGTGAGCCCCCATATCCTCACAATCTTTCTGGGCCATCATCCATGTCTTTATATGAAAGGAAAAGTAGTAGCAGCTGGGCCCATTACATGTCCAGTCTACGCCGCAAATTCCATTGGAAGAGCCTAAAAGAGAAGAAATTGAGTCTTATGTTGAACCATCCCAGCCGTAGTAGCTCTTGTGGGTAACATTTGTATATGACGTTTTAGTAAAACAGTAGAAATCAATTACATCCCGACTCCAGGTTCAGTTCCCCCCAATGTTCTGAGACACAAGAACATTTCTTCATTTTACAAAAGCGTTGGTACTTTTTTCTGGCAGAAGCTTTAACATGTTGATGTCATTCCCTAAGCCATATCCATATTTTTAAATAGGCATCCTTTAGGGCCGGTTCACACTGCGACGCGAGGCGACACGGCTCGCCTCGCCTCGCTCCCGCAAGTCGCCCTCATTCAGTACTATGGAACCGTTCTGAGAGGAGCGACTCGAGTCGCTCCGACTCAGAAAAAAGGTTCCTGTACTACTTCGGGGCGACTTCGGGGGCGACTTGCATTGACTTCTATGCAGAAGTCCTCTGCAAGTCGCCCCTGAGGTCCCCGCAAGTCGCGGCGAGGTAAGTCGGAGACGCCTCGCCGCGGCTCGCTGTGTGAACCGGCCCTTAATGAAACGCTCTAGCCATGTCTCCCAATTGTCGTCCCGTGTTATCACATGGGCTTCTAATGGAGACTACAGGTGGCTGTCTCGGCACACATTACACAAGCGTGGTTCAGTGTTGTCACCTACCTGAAGCCTTCCCTTGAGAAAAGCCTTAAAGACGTTGTTTTTCTGTGAGATTTCTGGGCTAATAGGCAAGGGGTTGCCAAATAGTATATGGGGAGGTGGGCACTGCCTCAGGAAAGATGTAATAATGCAAAAACATTTTTTTACCAGGAAAACAGTTAATTATTTTTTTAATGCCTAAATCGAAACATCAAAAATGTTAAATATCATGTCGGGGGGGGGGGGGGTGGTACTAATCGTGCCTGTGAAGGGGCATCTCTGTGATGTACAGAAATTGCTTCTGGGGGACCTTTGGAGGGGTTTGTGGGCTGTATTCTCTCCTCACCAAAATGCCAAAGAGCCTTTGAGTCTGGTATGTATTTTAAGGTGGTACCCCCTCTTCACCCCAAAAATGGAAGGGAATGGATGGATTTCAAGGAGGACTCAGTGCGCAACCCCCCAACAAACAAATTTGTGAGATTCCCCTAAAAATCTATACTTGACCCTTAATTAAAGCATGCAGCCTGGCTGTCCGGGAAAAGGGGGGGATGAGTGTGACCCCCTCCTGAACCAAAACTAGCTCATGTTAATTAGGTTTCTGGTTACAGGTGTATTGTTAGAGTAATATGAGCAGGGGGGGCTGCACTTCAACTGTATATAAGACTTGTATTCTTGTTCTAATAAACAGTCCATGTTTAGCAACCAAACAAGTGTTGTCTTGTTTTGTTGGTTGTTAGCAGCGGCTGAAATATCTGATATCTATATTCAGACTGGGAGGAAGCAGTATATGATGAAAGCACTCAAGTGGAATGTGGGATTTTTTTTACACTTACCCACTAAGACGTACCTTGCCTGCCAACCCTTATCTTACACACAAAAACATACCTCATCCAGTAAGACACACCTTACCCACCAACCCTTACCTTACCCACTAAGATACAGCTAACCCAACAACCCTTACTTTACCCACTAAGACACACCTTACTCAGCAACCCTTACCTTACCTACTAAGACATAACTTACCCATCAACCCTTACTTTACCTACTAAGACATACCTTACCCACCAACTCTTACCTTACCCACTAAGATACATCCAACCCAACAACCCTTACTTTACCTACTAAGACATACCTTACCCACTTAGCCTTACTTTACCCACTAAGACATACTTTACCTGCCAACCCTTATCTTGCACACTAAAACATACCTTATCCAGTAAGGCACACCTTACCTGCCAACTCTTACCTTACCCACTAAGATACATCCAACCCAACAACCCTTACTTTGCCCACTAGGATATACCTTACCCACCAACCCTTAGATTACCCACTACGATATACGGTATCTACCAACTTGTACCTTGCCCACTAAGACATACCTTACCCATCAACTTTTACCTTACCTACTAAGACATAACTTACCTACCAACCCTTACCATATTCACTAAGATATACCTTACCCACCAACCCTTACTTTACCAACTAAGACATACCTTACTTGCCAACCCTTATCTTACACACTAAAACATACCTTATCCAGTAAGACACACCTTACCCACCAACCCTTACCTTACCCACTAAGATACATCTAACCCAACAATCCTTACTTTACCCACTAAGACATACCTTACCCACCAACCCTTACCTTACCCACTAAGACATACGGTATCTACCAACGTGTACCTTACCCACTAAGACATACCTTGCCCATCAACTCTTACCTTACCTACTAAGACATACCTTACCCACCAACCCTTACCTTATTCACTAAGATATACCTTACCCGCCAACCCTTACTTTACCCACTTAGACATACCTTACTTCCCAACCCTTATATTACACAGTAAAATATACCTTATCCAGTAAGACACACCTTACCCACCAACCCTTACCTTACCCCCTAAGACATACCTTTACCCACCAACCCTTATCTTACACACTAAAACATACCTTATCCAGTAAGACACACCTTACCCACCAACTCTTACCTTACCCACTAAGATACATCTAATTCCACAACCCTTACTTTACCTACCAAGACATACCTTACCCACCAACCCTTCAGTTATATCACTTTCAAGCAGAATAACAGAATGCTAGCACAGAGCCTTGAGGTTATTTGTGCAGTTCTAGAGAAGATACTAGATATTACTAGAATACAAACATCTTAAATACTTACCATTATCATTTGGACGTGATACCTCCCCTGCCATGCTTTTATCTGTGGAGGAAAGAGAACAATGGGGGAAAACAAATCTTAATCCAAGAGATCTTACACAGGGGTCTCTACATAAAACATTCACTGTGCGGATCTCAGAGCCATTTGCCTGGGCACCACAAATATTTTTGGTATTGTTTGTACTGATTTGTCTTTTATGAAGATCACCTCCATCTCCTGCCCATAATGCCCTCCTTTCCTGAAATACTTAAAGTGGCTGTAAAGTAAATCCTGCCGCCTCAACCTCTGCAACATCTCCAAAATACGCCCCTTTCTAACAAACGAGACAACAAAGCTTTTAATTCACTCGCTGGTCATCTCTCGCCTTGACTACTGCAACTCCCTTCTCATTGGCTTACCTCTACATAGTCTAGCACCTCTTCAATCCATTATGAATGCCGCTGCCAGACTCATCCACCTTACCAATCGCTCTGTGTCTGCTACTCCTCTCTGTCAATCCCTCCACTGGCTTCCGCTCAGCCAAAGAATTAAATTAAAAATACTAACAATTACATACAAAGCCATCCACAACTCTGCCCCCAGCTACATCACTAGCTTAGTCTCTAAATACCAACCTACTCGTCCTCTTCATTCCTCTCAAGACCTCCTGCTCTCTAGCTCCCTCATCACCTCCTCCCATACTCGCCTCCAGGACTTTTCCAAAGCCTCTCCAATCCTATGGAATGCCCTACCCCAATCTGTCCGCTTATCTCCTGCTTTATTAGCTTTTAGACGATCCCTGAAAACCCTTCTCTTCAGAGAAGCCCACCCCACCCACACCTAACTGTATTTTCATTTTCTCCATCAGCTTATCCCCCCACCGTTATTACCTTTTGTTTCAACTTGACCCTCCCTTCTAGATTGTAAGCTCTAACGAGCAGGGCCCTCTAATCCCTCCTGTATTGATTTGTATTGTAAGTGTACTGTCTGCCCTCATTTTGTAAAGCGCTGCGCAAACTGTTGGCGCTATATAAATCCTGAATAATAATAATAATAATAAAGTTCTTTAAGGAACTTATAATCATATATGTAGCGGGGTCTCTTTAAGAACTATAAAACTACTGTTCCCAGAACCCCGCTGGTTCCCAGGATGCTTTGAGTTATGTCTCAAAGACTCATGGGGGAGGATATATAAGGAGGGGGAGAGGCCTAGTTCTTCCTCTTTGGACACCCCCCTCTCTCCTAGCAAGAGGAGGTCTGTGCTGGACTGCTGAAAGCACAGGGCCTGAAGCCTGGGCCTTGTGCTCTTTTCCAAAGAGCTCTCTGCCAGCTTAGTTGCACCTGAGAGACATTTTCTCATTCCTTGCTGCAGTACACCAGAAGGATTGAAGACTGGGAGGTCGGTGGATTCCTGTTCCTAGACGAAAAGGCAGAGAAACCGGACTTGGACTTGTCCGGGTGGTGAGAGCTGTTTAAAGACAGATGCTTTATCTTTATTATTCGTTTGGATTACAAAGTTGTTCTTCAAGTGCACCACCGAAAGATTGCTAGCGAATATTGTTTCACTGGACTTCCATCTAGATCAGTCAGGCCTGACTGCATAGGTAGAGAGTGCTGGGTGTTGGTTTACCCATGCAGGGAAGTAGCTGAAAAAGGGCAGCGTTAGAGTTGCATAGCAATACTTTATTATGCTGATTACTCTGTTTATCTTTATTACTGGTTACTGCAGGGACCTGATTATGTGTTGCAATCCAAATGTTTGATTCATGTTATTCCTTTTATAAAAACAATAAGTAAAGTCAGTTATATACTTTCAAGGATTGTCTATGAGCTTGAGTTATCCACCCACGCACACACATATTTAGAGTATAAGTGATTTAATGTGTACTGCCAGATACTAACTGTGCCAAAGTGGGTAGTGCAGATTGCCGGGGGGGTTGGCGGAGCTGTGCTCAGGACCCAAACCAAACTTGCGGCCCTCTTAAGTGAGGGTATCGCTATACGTGGGGGCTCGTAAATCCGGGATTTCTGAGACAGGGACCCACAGGGAGTCAGAGCGTGGTGTGAAGCGGCTAAGGCCGACCCAAGTCAGTCAGTGGTCATTAGCCTCCCAGGGGAGAAATGGTCGACAGAGACCGTAGAGGAGTTAATGAAGTCAGTGTCCCCAGACCATGAACCATGCGTGATGGAGATAAAATCAGACCCAGACATCTCATATCAGTATGCGCTAGTGGAATACTGGGATGGGATGCCGGAGGCTTGCAAGCGCAACCGTGTACGGACACAAGACAACAGATCCTATAGGTTGGCGCACGCAACAAAGGAGGAGCCATCGCCAACGGGATCACCGCAGGCTGCGGCCCGTACCTCACCCGAGAGTCTCAGATCAGCACCGGCCACCCTTAGCGCAGAACTGTGTGCTGTCCTGGGGGAGATTGTGGCCCAGTGCAAGAAGGATCCCACAGATTACCCAATGTCGGAGTACAGAAAACTCCGGATGTTTTCAGGGAGGAAACCTGTACCTTCGGATGAAGAGGGATTTGAAGAGTGGTTAGATAGCGCAACTCAGGCACTAGAGGAATGGGAAGTTCCAGAGCGCAGAAAGAAGCAGAGGATTGTGGAAAGTCTAAAGGGGCCTGCTCTAGAGGCCGTACGCAACCTGAAGATGAGCAGGACAGACTGTAATGCGCAGGAGTACCTAGATGTACTACAGACTGTGTTTGGTGGGACAGAGAAAATCTCTGAGCTTGCTTATCAGTTAGAGCATTGCTACCAGAAGAAAGGTGAAAAACTTCAGACTACATGGGACGTTTAGATAAAATCCTGCATAGGATGATCCTAAAGAAGGGGATCAGCCCAGGGGAAGTAGATGAAGCCCGTGCCCAACAGGTACTGAGGGGAGCTCAACCCATGGATCCTATTGCATGGACACTACGTGCCCGACAGGATGGGAAGAGTCTGGAGTACACTGACCTCATCCGAATGATCAGAGAGGAAGAGGCCCTACTGGAAGAGAAAAGGGAAGAACATCTCACCGAGCCCGTCAACCAACCGGTAGCAATAGTTACACCGGCCATGACTCCCGCTAGAGATAAGGAGCTGGACACTTTGAAGTTAAAGATGTCCCAGGTGATGGAGATGTTGACTGCTATGATGGCGAAAGGTCAAGGGGGAGCCGAGAAACCAAGTCCTAGGAGGGAGTTGTTTCCAGATACACCAACACCAAGCCCCACTCGAGACCGAGAAGAGATGCTATGCTACAACTGCGGGGGCAGTGGCCACTTCGCCAGTAGATGTTCCAGTCCCAAGAAGAAGAAGATAGATAACCGCCAGCCGGCGGGAAACTTCAGAGGGCCCCGGTGAGGGAGTCAACCGGGTGCCCATGTCTTTCAGTGAACTCCAAACTGAATAGAAGGAAGAGAGAGAGAGGAAACCAGACCCCTCAGAAGGAATGTCTACAAATAAGAGACAATAACATCCCTCAGCGGGTTTGTACTCCCATTACTGTGGGGAGGGTCAATGCATACCAGACTCGAAAGAGAATAAAGTCTAAAACCAACTGGATGAAGACGGGTCCCCAGAAGAGGGTGGCCTCAACCCGGCCCTTCCCAGAAGAATTGGTCGGCCCGTCCCCCACTGTCTCCATCCAGGTGGAAGGAGTCTACACAAAGGCCCTCCTGGACACTGGAGCTCAAGTGACTTTGTTGTACAGAGACTTCTATGATAGGCACTTGAGCCATTTGCCTATACAGAAGATAGAAGAGCTGGAGATATGGGGCCTGGGAACTCAGAGTTTCCCCTACGATGGTTACCTGCCCATAAAGCTGACCTTCGATCCATCTGTGGCAGGGAAAACGGAGGTGTTTGACACCCTGGCAGTTGTGTGTCCTAGACCGCCCGGGGCCAGCAAGATGTCCCTCATCATAGGGACCAATACGGATCTGGTGCGAAGACTTCTGACCCCTCTAGTGGAGACGAGTAACCATCAAGATCCCAATATCCATCCCATGCTGAAGACAGCCTACCAACGGTTGGTCCTAGAGCAGAAGACCCCAGGAGAGGGGATAGGGAAGGTGTGGAGACTTGGGAGAGAGGGAGTGGTGCTGCAGCCCGGAGGGGTAGCCTGCCTCAGGGCCACGGTGAAGCTTACCTGGGAGCAGCCTGGCCCCTTTGTCATGCTGGAATCCGATCCAAGGGAGGATCACTCCGGCCTGGAAGTGATACCGGAAGTGATTTCAATCAAGGCCCTGAAGAAGGCTCGAGGAAGAGTCCCAGTGAGTGTGAGAAACCCTACGGAGAGACCCATAGAGATCCCTGCCAGAATGCTGTTGGGGCAGGTGAGTCCTGCGGCCCCAGTCAGCTGGTCAGAAGTAAAAGGAACGGGTGCAGGAGGAGATGTTTGGGAAAAACTTTCCATGGAGAACCCGGACCTACCTGGAGCCTGGAAGGAGAGAGCCAAGGCCCAGCTGACTAGATGGGAGAGGATTTTCTCAAAGGATGAGTTTGATGTGGGATGTGCCAGGAGTGCCACCCACCGAATCCGCCTCCAAGAAGACAAACCCTTCAGGGAAAGGGTTAGGCGGGTCCCTCTAGCTGACCTGGAGGATCTGAGGGAGCAGCTTGCGGAGTTGAAGAAGACTGGTGTGATTCGGGAGTCTAGAAGTCCCTACGCCTCCCCCATAGTGGTGGTCAGAAAGAAGAATGGGTCGTTGAGGCTTTGTATCGACTACAGGACTCTCAACAGGAGGACCATCCCTGACCAGTATACCACACCGAGAATAGAGGATGCCCTACAGAGTTTGGCTGGTGCCAAGTGGTTCAGTGTAATGGACCTCAAGAGTGGGTACTACCAAATCCCCATGCACCAGGAAGACCGAGAGAAGACAGCTTTCATAACCCCAGTGGGATTCTTTGAATTCAACAGAATGCCTCAGGGCCTGTCTGGAGCCCCTGCTACCTTTCAACGCCTCATGGAGAAGACCGTTGGAGACATGAACCTCATAGAAGTCCTTGTGTACTTGGACGATGTCATTGTCTTCGGGAAAACTTTGGAAGAACATGAGGCCAGGTTGGAGAAGGTGTTGAGAAGACTCAGCGAAGAGGGACTCAAGCTTTCTCCCGAGAAGTGCCGGTTCTACCAATCCTCTGTGAACTATCTGGGACACATAGTGTCTGAAAAGGGAGTGGCTACAGACCCTGAGAAGTTGGAGGCAGTTACCTCTTGGCCAAGACCGACAACAGTCACAGAGCTCAGATCTTTCCTGGGGTTCTGCTCCTATTATAGAAGATTTGTGGATGGGTTTGCCCGGATTGCCAAGCCACTAAACGAATTGCTCAAGACTGAAGGAGAAGAGGATGGCTTGGGACCTAGGAGGGCCGGTGAGTCGGTTCAAGATCAGTGGAACCCAAGGTGTGAAGAGGCTTTCCGAAATTTGAAGAGGAGCCTTACCACGGCCCCAGTCCTGGCCTATGCCGACCCCACCAGACCATATGAGCTACATGTCGATGCCAGTCATGAGGGCCTAGGCGGAGTGCTCTATCAAGAGTATGAAGGGCAGCTGCGACCAGTGGCCTATGTGAGCCGGAGCCTGACTCCCTCGGAGAAGAACTACCCCACTCATAAATTGGAGTTCTTGGCCCTCAAATGGGCAGTAGTAGACAAACTGAAGGACTATCTCTATGGGGCGGAGTTTACCGTAAAGACAGATAACAATCCTCTGACCTACCTCTTCACTACTGCAAAGTTAGATGCAACCGGACACAGATGGTTGGCTGCATTATCCGGATTCAACTTCAGTCTAAAGTACAGACCAGGGGCTGGAAATAGGGATGCAGATGCCCTGTCCCGAAGATCTCATGTCATGGTCAATGACTGGGAAGACTGGACCCAGGTAGCACCGGAAGGAGTGCGAGCACTCTGTCAGGGTGCTGAGTTTCAAGCAAGAGGGGGCCCCAGAGCAGAGGAGATAGGAGTCACCGCAGTGGGAGTCCCTCGGCCCTACTGTGGGGTAACTCAACTAGCAGAGGAACTCCTGCCAAAGCTGTCCAGAAAGGAGCTGAGCTATGACCAATTGGAAGACCCAATGGGGAGATTGGTCCTTGAAGCTTTGGAGAATGAGAATCCAGAGGGACTTCGACATCACCCTTCCAAGGAGGCTCGTCTGCTGAGGAAAGAGTTGGATAAGCTACAAGTGCATCAGGGAGTGGTCTACCGAAGGGGCCCCTCTGATAACTCAGAAGATAAGTGGCAGTTGTTTCTCCCAGAGAAGCACCGAGAGACGGTACTAGTTGCCTTACATGACCAGCATGGCCATCTAGGGGCGGAGAGAACTTTCCAGCTTGTCCGAAGCCGGTTCTATTGGCCCTGTATGAGGGCAGAAGTGGAGGAATATTGCAGTTCTTGTGCACGATGCATCCAGAGGAAGACTCTACCCCTTCAAGCTGCCCCAATGGGCCACCTACAGAGTCAGGGTCCAATGGATCTGGTGTGCATTGACTTTCTCTGCCTCGAACCCGATTTGAGTGGATTGGGAAATGTTCTGGTGGTAACCGATCATTTCACCCGTTATGCCCAGGCTTTCCCCACCAAAGACCAAACGGCCTCCACTGTGGCCAAGGTGCTCATGGAAAAATACTTTGTCCACTATGGATTACCACAGAGAATCCACTCAGACCAAGGAAGGGACTTTGAGAGTCGTCTGATCCGGAACCTACTGGACTCATTGGGAGTAGAGAAGACCAGGACTACACCTTATCATCCACAAGGAGATGCCCAACCTGAGAGGTTTAATCGGACCTTACTAAACATGCTTGGAACTCTAGAGACAGAGAAGAAGCAACACTGGAGCCAACACATATCAGCTCTGGTGCACGCTTACAACTGCACCACAAGTGATGTGACGGGTTACTCCCCCTACCGGCTCATGTTTGGGAGAGAAGCAAGATTGCCGGAGGATCTGGCCTTTGGCATTTCCCTAGACCATGCCTCTGCTACCTCCCACAAGGGATATGTGGACCGACTTAGACACAATTTGAAAGTGGCCCATGAACGAGCTCAGGCGGACTCGGACCAAAGGGGAGCCCGCAACAAGAGGAACTTCGATCTGAAGGTTCGAGTGCAAGACCTGCAGCCTGGGGACCGTGTACTGCTACGCAATCTGGGGATCCCTGGGAAGCACAAGCTTGCTGATAGATGGAGATCGGAGCCCTATGTCATTTGCAGAAAGCTACCTGGATTGCCTGTGTATAAGCTAAAACCAGGGGGGAAAGTGGGGCCCTTGAAGACTTGGCACAGGAATCATTTGCTCCCGCTTACTGAAGCAGTCAGAATACCTCCAGTGAGAAATCCACCTGAATCTGTTTCCATTCTGGATACCCCGGGACCTAGCACTCGGTCTCAGACCTCCCGGGTTAGAGATGGACAAGATCCCCAACGAGGTGAAGGTGGAAGAGGAGAGCTTGAGTGGCTGTGGCCTTCATCAACTCCAGGAAATTCTGCCATAGATCTCCCACCTACTGAGGATACACAGGATGGGACACTGAACCCAGAAGCTACAGAGTTCATTCCATCTAGTGGTGTGCCTGAAGGCTGGGAAGATATCCCTAGCATTTACTCAGAAGAGGAAGGAACCGATGTTCCAGAACCAGTGATGCTGTCAGAATGTGTTACTGAAGTAGAGCCTGTGGCACCAGAGCCTGAAGTCCCAAGAGAACAGAGAGCTCGCCGAGTTGTGAGACCCCCCAAGAAGCTAACCTACTCTCAAATGGGGGAGAGCTCTGAGGACTCTGTTGTGACTGCTAGAAGAAGTGCTGAATGCTCTAATCCTTCCACTGACCATTTGGTGGAGGGCAACCCCAGCTCACTCTCTGGCACAGTTAGGCAGGCCACTCATGTCAGTGTGACCTGTGGGACAGGGAATCCCACCTCTGAGTTCTGGTGGAAATTCCCTGTACCAACATCATACTCAGCACTTTCAAAATTGGTACAGGATATGTGTTAAAAGTTTATCTTTGGGGACCAAAGAGTTTCAGTGGGGGGAGTGTGTAGCGGGGTCTCTTTAAGAACTATAAAACTACTGTTCCCAGAACCCCGCTGGTTCCCAGGATGCTTTGAGTTATGTCTCAAAGACTCATGGGGGAGGATATATAAGGAGGGGGAGAGGCCTAGTTCTTCCTCTTTGGACACCCCCCTCTCTCCTAGCAAGAGGAGGTCTGTGCTGAACTGCTGAAAACATAGGGCCTGAAGCCTGGGCCTTGTGCTCTTTTCCAAAGAGCTCTCTGCCAGCTTAGTTGCACCTGAGAGACATTTTCTCATCTTTGCTGCAGTACACCAGAAGGATTGAAGACTGGGAGGTCGGTGGATTCCTGTTCCTAGACGAAAAGGCAGAGAAACCGGACTTGGACTTGTCTGGGTGGTGAGAGCTGTTTAAAGACAGATGCTTTATCTTTATTATTCGTTTGGATTACAAAGTTGTTCTTCAAGTGCACCACCGAAAGATTGCTAGCGAATATTGTTTTACTGGACTTCCATCTAGATCAGTCAGGCCTGACTGCATAGGTAGAGAGTGCTGGGTGTTAGTTTACCCATGCAGGGAAGTAGCTGAAAAAGGGCAGCGTTAGAGTTGCATAGCAATACTTTATTATGCTGATTACTCTGTTTATCTTTATTACTGGTTACTGCAGGGACCTGATTATGTGTTGCAATCCAAATGTTTGATTCATGTTATTCCTTTTATAAAAACAATAAGTAAAGTCAGTTATATACTTTCAAGGATTGTCTATGAGCTTGAGTTATCCACCCACGCACACACACATATTTAGAGTATAAGTGATTTAATGTGTACTGCCAGATACTAACTGTGCCAAAGTGGGTAGTGCAGATTGCCGGGGGGTTGGCGGAGCTGTGCTCAGGACCCAAACCAAACTTGCGGCCCTCTTAAGTGAGGGTATCGCTATATATATAAGCATATAATAAGGCTTGTACCTGTAGGTACTGTAAATATCTCCTAAACGTGTGCCCTTTCTTCCCGAGCGAGTGCTGTGACTGGTCGGCTCCCTGCGTGCAAATGTACAGGAGTGACGTCACGCGGCTCCGGCCAGTCACAGAGCAGGGGGGGGGCGCGGCCCCCAAAAGAAAGATGGGTGCGGCCACCAGTGGGGACGGCGCGGGCTTCGTTTGCAGGTAAGTGCCACATAATGGGCTGGTATGAGATGCATTCTAGCCCATTATGCTTTTACTTTGCAGGAAATAACAGAGGAAGTAAAACCTATCAGGGATTACTTCCTCTTTAATCACTTCAGCCCCCCGGAATGGATTCGCCCCCTTAATGACCGAGACAATTTATGCGAAACGGCACTGCGTCGCTTTAACTGACAATTGCGCGGTTGTGTGACGTTGCACCCAAACAAAATTGATGTAATTTTTTTCCCACTGATAGAGATTGATCATCTCTGCGGTTTTTATTTTTTGTGCTATAAAAGAAAAAAAGAGCTCCAATTTTGAAAAAAACACAGTATTTTGGACTTTTTGCTATAATACATATCCAAAAAATAATTTTAAAAAAATAATAATTTCTTCCTCAGTTTAAGCAGATATGTATTCTACATATTTTTGGTAAGAAAAAATTACAATAAGCGTATATTGATTGTTTTGCACAAAAGTTATAGCGTTTATATAGTAGGGGATAGATTTATGGCATTTTTATTATTTATTTATTTTTTACTAGTAATGGCGGCGATCTGTGATTTTTAGCGGGACTGCGACATTGCGGCGGACAAATCGGACACCTAACTGATTATTTATTTTTTTTTATTTATTTTTTTTTACACATTTTTTGGTACCCAGTGACATTATTAGTGACCAGAACTAAAACTATGCACTGTCACTGTACTAATGACACTGGCAGAGGGGATATATTTATGGCATTTTTATTATTATTATTTTTTAATGGCGGCGATCTGCAATTTTTATCGGACAGAACGGGGCAATTTTGACACTTTATTTTGGGACCATTGACATTTACACAGCGATCAGAGCTAAAAAATAAAATAAAAATAGCCACTGTTTACCGTATAAATGTCACTGGCAGGGAATGGGGTTAACACTAGAGGGGGCGATCAAGGGGGTTAAATGTGTTCCCTCAGCGTGTTCTGACTGTGTAGGTGGGTATGGGACTGCCTGGGGGAGGAGACCAATCGTTGTTCCTATATACTAGGAACAGAAGATCTGTCTCCTCTCCCCTGCCAGAACGGGGATGTGTGTGTGTTTACTTATAACTTTTGTTTATTATTTTATTGCCAAAAATTAGGATATTTTTTTTTTACATGTATGAGACAAAGAAAAAAAAATTGCTCTGGAGCCGAATTGGATATATATACTGTATATACAGTATATACAGTATATACATATATATAGCATTATGGCCACTAGGTGGAGCTGATGTTTATAAAAATAATCATATTACAAACAATACAGAAAAGGTATGTGGTGCCCGTGTAAATGGTTAATACTTCTGCAAAAAATGTATAAATAACTATATATGGTCAATGTATAAAGCGTTCACTGTGGAGGACTCACCAGGGATATCATTGATTAACCACTTGCCAACCAGCCGCCGTCATACTGCGGCAGGTTGGCCCCTTCCTGAAAATCGCCGCAGCTGTACGTCGGCCCATTAAACAGCTCTAGCAGCTGCGCGTGCCACGCCAGAGGTGTGTGTGGCAGTGGGCACGATGCGTGTGGCCGGCGGCTGCAATTTCCGCTGGCCACATGCGATCGCGGGCACGAGAGCCAGAACGGTGATGTGTAAACACACAAATCCCTATTCTGTCAGGAGAGGAGATACAGATCGTCTGTTCCTACTAAGTAGGAACCACGATATGTCTCCTCCTCTAGAAAGTCCCCTCCTCTCTACAGTTAGAAACAACTCCCAGGGAACATGTTTAACCCCTTGATCGCCCCCCCTAGTGTTAACCCCTTCCCTGCCAGTGACATTTACATTTTTATAGCTCTGATCACTGTATAAATGTCAATGGCCCTGAAAATGTGTCAAAAGTGTCTGATCTGTCCCACTACAAATCGCAGATCGCCACCATTACTAGTAAGAAAAACAAAAAGCCATAAAAATGCCATAAATCTATCCCCTATTTTGCAGATGCTATAGCTTTTGTAGAAACCAAAAATATGGAGAAGAATATATATCGGCCTCAACTGATGAAGAAATTTATTTTTTATTTGGATATTTATTATAACAAACTATAACAAACAGTATAAAATATTGGTTTTTTTTTTTTTTTTTTTCAAAATTGGCGCTCTTTATTTTATGTTTATAGTGCAAAAAATAAAAACCACAGAGGTGATCAAATACCACCAAAAGAAAGCTCTATTTGTGGGGAATAAAGGACGTCAATTTTGTTTGGGTACAGCGCCGCAGGACCGCACAATTGTCAGTTAAAGCGACGCAGTGCCGAATCGCAAAAAACATGGCCTGGTCATTAAGGGGGAAATTCTTCCGGCCCTTAAGTGGTTAAATGAATAAATAATTACATTAAAAACGCAAGCAGTTTTAAATGACTTTTTTTTTCTGTTAAATGTAATTTTGTGCAGGGACTGTTCTAAACACGGGAAACACGTGCCACTTCACAGGCATACTACAGACACCCCCCAGGCATGATATTTAAAGGAATATTTCACTTTTTTTTTTCACTTTAATCATTAAAATCAATGCTCCCGCCAAAACGGCCATTTTTAAAAACATTTTAGGCATTGATCCATGTCCCCTGGGGCAGGAGCCAGGTCCCCAAACCCTTTTTAGGACAATATCTTGCATATTAGCCATTAAAATTAGCACTTTTTATTTTGAACGTTCGAGTCCCATAGACTTCAATGGGGTTCTAAAGTTCGTACGAATTTGTGGTCCGTTCAAAAGTTCTGGTGCGAAGTGAAACGGGGGGTGTTCGGCTCATCCCTAACCAAGACTAGGGATAAGCCGAACACCCCCCTGTTCGGTTCGCACCAGAACCTGCGAACAGACCTAAACTTCGTGTGAACTTTAGAACCCTATTAAAGTCTATGGGACTCAAACGTTCACAATCTAAAGTTCTCATTTTAAAGGCTAATATGCAGGTTACTGTCCTAAAAAGTGTTTGGGGACCCGGCTCCTGCCCCAGGAGACATGGATCAATGCAAAAAGTTTTAAAAACGGACGTTTTTTCAGGAGCAGTGATTTTAATAATGATTAAAGTGAAACAATAAAAGTGTAATATTCCTTTAAATTTCGTACCTGGGGGGTGTCTATAGTATGCCTGTGAAGGGGCGCATGTTTCTGGTGCTTAGAACTGTCCCTGCACAAAGTGTCATTTCGCAATTGTCGGCTCCCGTAATACAGAGAACATTCATTGAGTGTTCTCTGTATTAGCCGACAATTCATTCATTCATTGATATAAAAAAAAAAAAAAAAAAAAAAAAGCGTGGGGGTTCCCCTAAATTCAATTACCAGGCCCTTCAGGTCTGGTATGGATATTAAGGGGAACCCCGTGTCAAATTAAAAAAAAAAAATTGACGAGGGGGTCCCCCTAAAAATCCATACCAGACCCTTTATCCGAGCACGCAACCTGGCAGGCCGCAGGAAAAGAGGGGGGGACGAGAGAGTGCCCCCCCTCCTGAACCATACCAGGCCACATACCCTCAACATTGGGATGATGCTTTGGGGGTCTGTGACCCCTCAAAGCACCTTGTCCCCATGTTGATGAGGACAAGGGCCTCATCCTCACAACCCTGGCCGGTGGTTGTGGGGGTCTGCGGGCGGGGGGCTTATCAGAATCTGGAAGCCCCCTTTAACAAGGGGACCCCCATATCCCGCCCCTACCATTTCACAAAGAAAGTGTAAAAATGGTTAAATAAGACAAACACACTTTTGAAAAATTCCTTTATTAAAAATAAAAAAAATTAAAAAAAGATTCCAGCGGTGCTAATCCACTCTTGCTATCCAGCGACGGATCTCTGGGGTCCAGCGATGGATGATCATATCCAGTGACGGGGGATCTCTCAGTCCAGCGCAGTCCATCCATCCGTCTTCTGTCTCCACTCCGGAGACACTGTAGAGATCCCAGCGCTGACGTTTCTTATATTAGGAGGGCGGGGCCAGCCGTCACCTGACCCCGCCCCTCTGACGCTGGAGAGGGAAGCCAGGGGTTCCCCAGTGACGTGTGGGTGACCCCGCCCCCTCTGATGTAATGCAGGTTTCCGTTACATCAGAGGGGGCGGGGTCACCCATACGTCACTGGGGAACCCCTGGCTCCCTTTACCAGCATCAGAGGGGGCGGGGTCAGGTGACGGGTGGCCCCGCCCTCCTAATATAAGTAACGTCAGCGCTGGGCTCTCCGCAGTGTCTCCGCAGTGGAGACAGAAGACGGATGGATGGACAGCGCTGGACTGAGAGATCCCCCGTCGCTGGATATGATCATCCATCGCTGGTCCCCAGAGATCCGTCGCTGGATAGCAAGAGTGGATTACCGCCGCTGGAATCTTTTTTTTTATTTTTTTTATTTTTAATAAAGGAATTTTTCAAAAGTGTGTTTGTCTTATTTAACCATTTTTACACTTTCTTTGTGAAATGGTAGGGGTACTTTTGTACCCCCTTACCATTTCAAACAGGGGGGGCGGGATCTGGGGGTCCCCTTGTTAAAGGGGGCTTCCAGATTCTGATAAGCCCCCTGCCCGCAGACCCTCACAACCACCGGCCAGGGTTGTGAGGATGAGGCCCTTGTCCTCATCAACATGGGGACAAGGTGCTTTGAGGGGTCACAGACCCCCAAAGCATCCTCCCAATGTTGAGGGTATGTGGCCTAGTATGGTTCAGGAGGGAGGGGGGGGGCGCTCTCTCGTCCCCCCCTCTTTTCCTGCGGCCTGCCAGGTTGCGTGCTCGGATAAAGGGTCTGGTATGGATTTTTAGGGGGACCCCCACGTCAATTTTTTTTTTAAATTTGACACGGGGTTCCCCTTAATATCCATGTCAGACCTGAAGGGCCTGGTAATTGAATTTAGGGGAACCTCCACGCTTTTTTTTTTTTCTTTATCAATGAATGAATGAATTGTCGGCTAATACAGAGAACACTCATTGAATGTTCTCTGTATTACGGGAGCCGACAATTTAGCCACAAGTGATTTTATAAGACTTTTTTTCCTGCACAAAAGACACTTTGTGCAGAGACAGTTCTAAGCACCAGAAACATGCGCCCCTTCACATGCATACTATAGATACCCCCCAGCTACGAAATTTAAAGGAATATTACACTTTTATTGTTTCACTTTAATCATTATTAAAATCACTGCTCCTGAAAAAACGGCCGTTTTTAAAACTTTTTTTTGCATTGATCCATGTCCCCTGGGGCAGAACCCAGGTCCCCAAACACTTTTTAGGACAGTAACCTGCATATTACCCTTTAAAATGAGCACATTAGATTTCTCCCATAGACTTGTATAGGGTGTTCCGGCTTTTCGAATTTGCTGCGAACAGCCCAAATTGTTCACTGTTTGCTGAACAGGCGAACAGGCAATGTTCGAGTAGAACATGAGTTCGACTCGAAACTCGAAGCTCATCCCTAACCAAGACATACCTTACCCACCAACCTTTATCTTACCCACTAAGACATATCTCACCCACCAACCCTTATCTTACACACTAAAACACACCTTCTCCAGTAAGACATACCTTATCCACCAACCCTTACCTTATCCACTAAGATATACCTTACCCCCCCAACCCTTACTTTACCAGCTAAGACATACCTTGCCTGCCAACCCCTATATTATACACTAAAACATACCTTACCCACCAACCCTCACCTTACCCACTAAGACATACCTTACCCACTAAGACATACCTTACCCGCCAACCTTTATATTACACTCTAAAACATACCTTACCCACCAACCCTCACCTTACTCACCTTACCCACTAAGACATACCTTACCCACCAACCCTCACCTTACCCACTAAGACATACCTTACTCACCAACCCTTATCTTACACACTAAAACATACCTTATCCAGTAAGACATACCTTATCCACCAACCCTTACCTTATCCACTAAGATATACCTTACCCCCAACCCTTACTTTACCAGCTAAGACATACCTTACCTGCTAACCCCTATATTACACACTAAAACATACCTTACCCACCTTACCCACTAAGACATACCTTATCCACCAACCCTCACCTTACTCACCAACCCTCACCTTACTCACCAACCCTCACCTTATTCACCAACCCTTACCTTACTCACCAACCCTCACCTTACTCACCAACCCTTACCTTATCCACCAAGATATACCTTACCCACTAACACTTACTTTACTCACTAAGACATACCTTATTCACCAACCCTTACCTTACCCACCAAGACATACCTAACCCACCAACCCTCACCTTAACTACTAATGCTGCATACACACGACCGGACTTTTCGACATCAAAGGTCTGACGGAACGATTCCGGCGGACCATTCGATCGTGTGTGGGCTGCAGTGGACTTTTGATTTGCAAAAATCCGTCAGACTTTGGAAATGGAACATGTTTCAAATTTTTCCGCCGGAACTCCGCCGGACCCAGTTCCTACCGAGAAATCCTCTCGTGTGTGTGCTAGTCCGACGGACAAAAACTGACGCGAGGGCAGCTATTGGCTACTGGCTATGAACTTCCTTATTCTAGTCCAGTCATACGTCATCACGTTCGAATCCGTCGGACTTTGGTGTGATTGTGTGTGGCCAAGTCCGTTCATTCGGAAAGTTCGTCGGAACTCCGTCGGAACTCCGCCGAACCTAGTCCTTCGAAAAGTCCGGTCATGTGTACGCGGCATTAGACATACCTTACCTGTCAACCCTTATCTTACACACTAAAACATACCTTATCCAGTAAAACACACCTTACCCACCAACTCTTACCTTACCCACTAAGAAACATCTAACCCAACAACCCTTACTTTACCCACTAAGACATAGCTTACCCACTAAGACATGCCTTACCCACCAACTCTTTCCTTAACTACTAAGACATACCTTACTCACCAACCCTTACCTTACCCACCAAGACATACCTTACCCACTAAGACATATCTCACCCACCAACCCTTCAGTTATATCACTTTCAGGCAGAATAACAGAATGCTAGCACAGAGCCTTGAGGTTATTTGTGCAGTTCTAGAGAAGATACTAGATATTACTAGAATACAAACATCTTAGCTACTTACCATTATCATTTGGACGTGATACCTCCCCTGCCATGCTTTTATCTGGGGAGGAAAGAGAACAATGGGGGAAAACAAATCTTAATCCAAGAGATCTTACACAGGGGTCTCTACATAAAACATTCACTGTGCGGATGTCAGAGCCATTTGCCTGGGCACCACAAATGTTTTGGGTATTGTTTGTACTGATTTGTCGTTTATGAAGATCACCTCCATCTCCTGCCCATAATGCCCTCCTTTCCTGAAATACTTAAAGTGGCTGTAAAGCTCTTTAAGGAACTTGTACCTATAGGTTAACATATAATAAGGCTTCATGCACACGAGACGCAGATGCAAACGCTGCTGGACACATGTTGAAACCGGTGTTTAGAAACGCGCGTTTTGCCGCAATTTTTACCGGGATTTAGCGGCGTTTTACCACGTTTGCATCTAGAAGCGTTTAGTTAAGCTAACATCATAGACCCTCCCCAGCTCAAAAAAACTGTATTATTAACTATTTCAGCAATTTTGTGAGACCAGAGTGAGTAGCAGCAGCTGTGAGAGCTGCAGTGTACTTGTATTTAGCGTGTCACTTGCCACGGCACCTGCCACAAGTTGTGGATTGTCCACTTGCCACGTGACTTGCCACATCACCTGCCACGTCACTTGCCATGTCATCTGCCACAAGTTGTGGATTGTCCAACTGCCACGTCACCTGCCACAAGTTGTGGATTGTCCACTTGCCACATGACTTGCCACATCACCTGCCACGTCACTTGCCACGTCACCTGCCACAAGTTTTGGATTGTCCACTTGCCACGTCACTTGCCACGTCACTTGCCACAAGTTGGGGATTGTCCACTTGCCACATCACCTGCCACATCACCTGCCACAAGTTGTGGATTGTCCACTTGCCACGTCACTTGCCACATCACCTGCCACGTCACTTGCCACGAGATGTGGATTGTCCACTTTCCACGTCATCTGCCATGCCACCTGCCACAAGCTGAGGATTGTCCACTTCCCATGTCACCAGCCACATCAACTGCCACAAGTTGTGTATTGTCCACTTGCCACGTGACTTGCCACATCACCTGCCACGTCACTTGCCACATCACCTGCCACAAGTTGTGAATTGTCTACTTGCCACGTCACTTGCCACATCACCTGCCACGTCACTTGCCACGTCACCTGCCACAAGTTGTGGATTGTCCACTTGCCACATCACCTGCCACGTCACCTGCCACAAGTTGTGGATTGTCCACTTGCCACGTCACTTGCCACGTCACCTGCCACAAGTTGGGGATTGTCCACATCACCTGCCACGTCACTTGCCACATCACCTGCCACAAGTTGTGGATTGTCCACTTGCCACGTCACTTGCCACATCACCTGCCCCGTCACTTGCCACAAGATGTGGATTGTCCACTTTCCATGTCACCTGCCATGCCACCTGCCACAAGTTGTGGATTGTCCACTTGCCACGTCACCAGCCACATCACCTGCCACAAGTTGTGGATTTCCACTTGCCACGTGACTTGCCACATCACCTGCCACATCACTTGCCACGTCACCTGTCACAAGTTGTGGATTGTCCACTTGCCACATCACTTGCCACCTGCCATGTCACTTGCCACAAGCTGTGGATTGTCCACTTGCCACGTCACTTGCCACGTCACCTTCCACGTCACTTGCCACGTCACCTGCCACAAGTTTTGGATTGTCCACTTGCCACGTCAGCTGCCACGTCACTTGCCACAAGATGTGGATTGTCCACTTGTCACATCACCTGCCACATCACTTGCCACATCACCTGCCACGTCACCTGCCACAAGTTGTGGATTGTCCACTTGCCACGTCACTTGCCACATCACCTGCCACGTCACTTGCCACAAGATGTGGATTGTCTATTTTCCACGTCACCAGCCACATCACCTGCCACAAATTGTGGATTGTCCACTTGCCACACCACTTTCCATGTCACCTGCCACGTCACCTGCCACAAGATGTGGATTGTCCACTTGCCACGTCACCAGCCACATTACCTGCCACAAGTTGTGGATTGTCCACTTGCCACATCACTTTCCACGTCACCTGCCACGTCACCTGCCACAAGTTGTGGATTGTCCACTTGCCACGTCCCTTGCCACGTCCCCTGCCACGTCACCTGCCACAAGTGGATTGTCCACTTGCCACATCACTTGCCACATCACCTGCCACAAGTTGTGGATTGTCCACTTGCCACGTCACCTGACACAAGTTGTGGATTGTCCACTCGCCACGTCACTTGCCACATCCCCTGCCACAAGTGGATTGTCCACTTGCCACGTCACTTGCCACGTCCCCTGCCACAAGTTGTGGATTGTCCACTTGCCACGTCACCTGACACAAGTTGTGGATTGTCCACTCGCCACGTCACTTGCCACATCCCCTGCCACAAGTGGATTGTCCACTTGCCACGTCACTTGCCACGTCCCCTGCCACAAGTGGATTGTCCACTTGCCACGTCACTTGCCACGTCACCTGCCACAAGTTATGGATTGTCCACTTGCCACGTCACATGCCAGTCACCTGCCACAAGTTGTTGATTTTCCACTTGCCACGTCACCTGCCAGGTCACTTGCCGCGTCACCTGCCAGGTCACTTGCCACGTCACCTGCCACAAGTTGTGGATTGTCCACTTTCCACGTCACTTGCCACTTCACCTGCCACGTCACTTGCCACAAGTTGTGGATTGTCCACTTGCCACATCACTTGCCACCTGCCATGTCACTTGCCACAAGTTGTGGATTGTCCACCTGCCATGTCACTTGCCACAAGTTGTGGATTGTCCACTTGCAATTGCAATTGTTTAAAATATTTTTCTAATGGTTTTTCATCATTTGCAATCATTTTTGAGATTTTTAATGTAAAAAAAAGGTCACCTTTAAAAACGCATATAAACGCAAACGCGGCTAAACGCGGGTGCCGCGTTTAGCCGCGTTTAGCCGCGTTTTGCGTCTGAAACGTGGAAATTTTTGCTTCTGAACGCATTTTTTTGCTTCTGGAAAAACGAGATTAAAAGCAACTGCATAAAAACGGAAAAAAACGAGACTGTGTGCATGGACACATAGGATAACATTGAATGAGTTCAGGGGCAGTTGAAAAAACTGTCCAACTGCATCTGAACGCGCGTTTAACTGCGTCTCGTGTGCATGAGGCCTAAGGCTTGTACCTGTAGGTACTGTAAATATCTCCTAAACGTGCGCCGTTTCTTCCCGAGCGAGTGCCGAGACTGGCGGCTCCCCGCGCGCAAATGTGCAGGAGTGACGTCACACGGCTCCGGCCAGTCACAGAGCCCGGGGGGGCGCGGCCCCCGAAAGGAAGATGGGTGTGGCCACTAGTGGGGATGGCGCGGGCTTCGTTTGCTGGTAAGTGCCACATAATGGGCTGGTATGAGATCTATTCTAGCCCATTATGCTTTTACTTTGCAGGGAACAACAGAGGAAGTAAAACCCATCAGGGATTACTTCTTCTTTAATCACTTCAGCCCCCCGGAATGGATTTGCCCCCTTAATGACTGAGACATTTTATGCGAAACGGCACTGCGTCACTTTAACTGACAATTGCGCGGTTGTGTGACGTTGCACCCAAACAAAATTGATGTAATTTTTTTCCCACTGATAGAGATTATTTTTGGTGGTATTTGATCATCTCTGCGTTTTTTTGGTTTTTTTTGCGCTATAAAAAAAAAAGAGCTACAATTTTGAAAAAAAAAACACAATATTTTGTACTTTTTGCTATAATACATATCCAAAAAATTATTTAAAAAAATAATAATTTCTTCCTCAGTTTAGGTCGATATGTATTCTACATATTTTTGGTAAAAAAAATAAAATAAATTACAATAAGTGTATATTCATTGTTTTGCGCAAAAGTTATAGCGTCTACAATGTAGGGGATAGATCTATGGCATTTTTATTATTATTTTTTTTTTGTACTAGTAGTAGCGGCGATCTGTGATTTTTAGTGGGACTGCGACATTGCGGCGGACAGATTGGACACCTAACTGACATTTTTTTTTACACATTTTTTGGTAACCAGTGACATTATTAGTGACCAGTGCTTAAAACTATGCACTGTCACTGTACTAATGACACTGGCAGGGAACTTCGGCAGACAGGATATATTTATGGCATTTTTATTATTATTATTTTTTAATGGCGATGATCTGCAATTTTTATCGACAGATCGGGCACTTTTGACACTTTATTTTGGGACCATTGACATTTATACAGCGATCAGAGCTAAAAAAAAAATAGCCACTGATTACCGTATAAATGTCACTGGCAGGGAATTGGGTTAATACTAGAGGGGGCGATCAAGGGGGTTAAATGTGTTCCCTCAGCGTGATCTAACTGTGTGTGGGGGGGGACTGCCTGGGGGAGGAGACCAATCGTTGTTCCTATATACTAGGAACAGAAGATCTGTCTCCTCTCCCCTGCCAGAACGGGGATGTGTGTGTGTTTACTTTTAACTTTTATTTTTAATTTTATTGCCAAAAATTAGGATTTTTTTTTTTTACATGTATGTGACAAAGAAAAACAAAATTGCTCTGGAGCCGAATTGGATATATATACTGTATATACAGTAAATATATATATATATATATATACACATATAGCATTATGGCCACTAGGTGGAGCTGACATTCATAAAAATAATCATATTACAAACAATACAGAAAAGGTATGTGGTGCCCATGTAAATGGTTAATACTTCTGCAAAAATGTATAAATAATTATATATGGTCAATGTATAAAGCGGAGGACTCCCCAGGGACTCATCAGGGATATCATTGATTAACCACTTGCCAACCAGCCGCCGTCATACTGTGGCAGGTTGGCCACTTTCCGCAAATCGCTGTAGCTGTACGTCGGCCCTTTAAACAGCTCTAGCAGCTGCGCGTTGCACGCCAGAGGTGTGTGCGTGTGCCCACTGCGCGGCAGGGGGCACGATGTGTGTGGCCGGCGGCTGCAATTTTCGCTGGCCACATGCGATCGCGGGCACGAGAGCCAGAACGGGGATGTGTAAACACACAAATCCCTATTCTGTCAGGAGAGGAGATACAGATCGTCTGTTCCTACTAAGTAGGAACCCCGATATGTCTCCTCCTCTAGTAAGTCCCCTCCTCTCTACAGTTAGAAACACCTCCCAGGGAACACGTTTAACCCCCTTGATCGTCCCCCCCTAGTGTTAACCCCTTCCCTGCCAGTGACATTTACATTTTTATAGCTATGATCAATGTATAAATGTCAATGGCCCTGAAAATGTGTCAAAAGTGTCCGATCTGTCCCACTAAAAATCGCAGATCGCCGCCATTACTAGTAAAAAAAAAAAAAAGCCATAAAAATTCCATAAATCTATCCCCTATTTGTAGATGCTATAGCTTTTGTGCAAACCAAAAATATGGAGAAGAATATATATCGGCCTCAACTGATGAAGAAATGTATTTTTTATTTGGATATTTATTATAGCAAATAGTATAAAATATTTTTTTTTAATTTTTTTATTTTTTTCAAAATTGGCGCTCTTTATTTTATGTTTATAGTGCAAAAAATAAAAACCGCAGAGGTGATCAAATACCACCAAAAGAAAGCTCTATTTGTGGGGAATAAAGGATGTCAATTTTGTTTGGGTACAGCGCCGCAGGACCGCACAATTGTCAGTTAAAGCGACTCAGTGCCGAATCGCAAAAAAAAAAAACATGGCTTGGTCATTAAGGGGAAAATTCTTCCGGCCCTTAAGTGGTTAAATGCTACAATAGTGTATTACCATTTTTTATGTTCTATTTACATGGGCTGTATCACTGGATAATATCACTGGTAAATATAATCATATAAGTATATATATATATATATATATATATATATATATATATTTACCAGTGATATTGTGTATATATATATATATATTATATATATGTGTGTGTGTGTGTGTGTGTGTATATAATATAATATATATATATATATATATATATATATATATATATACAATCGGACTTCAGAGACTCCGCCAGACATTTCCCGATAAAAGAGGAAGTTCCTTGATTATCTCATAAAGCCGACATCCTTTTCTCATCACTGATGTAAAACCTCTAATTAGCATATAATGAAGACGGGAATTTTAAAATAGATGTGAACAAAAATCCAGGTTTTGGAGAAATAAAAAAAGAAGAGAATATGAGATAAAATGATCCTAATAAGCCAACTGCCATTTTCAAAGACTTGTGCCTGCCGAGGACTCTTCTCACCCGCAGGCACCACAAGCGGGTCCCATGATTTTGCTGACAGTGATATGTGACTTGATGACCATCTTGTATTTCCTATGGGTTTCTTCCCCCAGCTGTGCACATCCTCCACACATCCAACACAGTCATGGAAGTACAGGGGGAGTATGTAGTACGCCCCGTCCTTCAGCTTCAGCGCTGATTCCCCCTCATACTTACTGGAAACTGACTGCTAAAAACTGACTGCTAATCTGATAACCAAAACTATGATAGATAGAGAGATACACAGTAACTTTGTTTATAAACATTGATCTGACAGAAGATAGAAAGATACAAAGTAACATTGTTTATAAACATTGATCAGGCAGGAGATAGAGATACAAAGTAACATTGTTTATAAACATTGATTATAGAGGAGATAGAAAGATACAAAATAACATTGTTTTTTAAAACATTGATCAGAGGGGAGATAGAGGGATACAAAGTAACATTGTTTATAAACGTTGATCAGATACAAGATAGATACAAAGTAACATTGTTTATAAACGTTGTTTAGAAGGGAGATAGAAATACAAAATAACATTGTTTATAAACATTGATCAGACAGGAGGTAGAGAGATACAAAGGTAACATTGTTTAAGGCTTACCTGTAGGTCCAAGAAATATCTTCTAAACCTACACGGGCAAAGCTGTCTACGGCGATATGCCGCGCGTGGCGGCTCCCGTGCGTATGCGCGGCAGTGATGTCATCGCGGCTTCGTCGAATGACAGCGGCGAAGCAGCGAGACCCACCGAGAAGATGGATGCTCCGGACTACAGGGGACAGCGGTGACTTCGCTGGCTCCTGTGTCAGGTAAGTGACACATAATGGACTACTATGCGATTTGATGCGATGCATAGTAGTCCATTATGCTTTACCTTTGCAGGGAATCAAAGAGGAAGTAAACTCATCAGGGTTTATTTCCTCTTTAAAGGAGGTGGTGAGGAGGCTCTTCAGACTGAAATTAATGTGTGAAAGCCCTTATGGTCACCCAACAGAGAGTCCCCATATGCCAAGCTTTCAGCACAATCCTCTGACATCCTGAAGATCCTCAAAGGGAATAAAGTGGGTGATTCAGCCAAAGAATATCTAACTTTTTCTATATCATGGCAAAGAGTACAGCGATTGTGATTGTAATACTGATACTCACAGTGCAAAACCAGACCGGCAAGGACGAGCAATAGAAGGAACATCAAAATGAGGAGAATCACCAGGACCATGATAACCCCATGCCGTGCGGTCTTCGTCCCTGGAATGATCATACATAGAGGAATGAATCTGCATGTGTGTGGGTGGTCACTAATCTTCCACAGAAATATCTCCCCCCCATAAACCCATGTATGGCTGAAGTAGATCTACAGCCAATCACTAAAATCTCAAAAGGTTTGTTATAAAAATGTCGTAATCTGTTTTTAATTTTTGAAAATTCTGCATAATATTGGCCAATGAGCCCATCATAAAGGTCCTTGTTTAGACACTTCCTGTTATAGGATGACAACTGTCTCCCAATGGCCCTCATGGGTTGTCACCTTATCACATGTGCCCTGGTGAAGGCCACAGGTGTCTTTGCCTACATACATTGCTTAGAAATGATCCACCATTGCCACTATTAATAAGCATCTTGGCCAATGATTCCAACACAAGGGTCCTTGTTTAGGCACTTCCTGTTATAGGGTGACAACTGTTTCCCAATAGCCCTCATGGGTTGTCACCTTATCACATGTGCCCTGGTGAAGGCCACAGGTGTCTTTGCCTACATACATTGCTCAGACATGGTCCACCATTGCCACTATTGGTAAGCATGTTGGCCAATGATTCCATCACAAGGTTCCTTTGTTTAGGCACTTCCTGTTATAGGGAGACAACTGTCTTCCAATAGCCCTCATCGGTCGTCACCTTATAACATGTTCCCTGGTGAAGGCCACAGGTGTCTTTGCCTACATACATTGCTCAGACATGGTCCACCATTGGCACTATTAATAAGCATGTTGGCCAATGATTCTATCCCAAGGTTCCTTTGTTTAGGCACTTCCTGTTATAGGGTGACAACTGTCTCCCAATAGCCCTCATGGGTCGTCACCTTATCACATGTTCCCTGGTGAAGGCCACAGGTGTCTTTGCCTACATACCTTGCTCAGACATGGTCCACCATTGGCACTATTAATAAGCATGTTGGCCAATGATTCCATCACAAGGGTCCTTGTTTAGGCACTTCCTGTTATAGGGTGACAACTGTCTCCCAACAGCCCTCATGGGTCGTCACCTTATCCCATGTTCCCTGGTGAAGGCCACAGGTGTCTTTGCCTACATACATTGCTCAGACATGGTCCACCATTGCCACTATTGGTAAGCATGTTGGCCAATGGTTCCATCACAAGGTTCCTTTGTTTAGGCACTTCCTGTAATAGGATGACAACTGTCTCCCAATGGCCCTCATGGGTCGTCACCTTATCACATGTGCCCTGGTGAAGGCTCCAGGTGTCTTTGTCTACACACATTGCTTAGACACTATTAGTAAGCTTTTCCAGAGCAATGATGTCCGGCTGATGCAGGAGGAAGTGCACGTAGACAGGAAGTGACTGAAGGAATCTTCAGGAGATCAGCAAACGTAAATATTCACACAATACAAAACTGTTGGACATTTTCCTTAGTTAAATCTCATTTTAAAGTTCATTTTGTAAAATGTTGCTCAGTTCAATCAGAAAAATACTACGGGGTCTAGTCATAAAAGATTGAGTGGACTTCGGCATTTGCTCCGCCATGAAGAATTATCCCGGTATTTTGTCTAATAGGGATGAGCCGAAACTTTGGTGTGAATCCAGGTTTGCGCTGAACTTTTAGTGTTCTGGCTTTGGACAATGCCAAAACGATTGCCGTTGGGCCCCTTGTTTGGAGAGAGACGTAGATCAGATATAGCAGTGATATTTCTACTGTGTCTTTAAATGACAGCTGCCTGCTATCACTAGTTTTCCAAGGACGTATTGGGTGCTTGCACCAATGGTGTCCCTAGGAGCCACTAACGTCACTGGAAATGCCTCTCCTTTTTAAGCAAAGGGGTGGGGATAGCAATGACATCACTGCCCAAACATGGGCACTGCCCATTTTTTAGGCAATGACATTGACCAAATAGGGACATGGCCATATTTGGTCAATAATGTCACCACCATCCCTGCTCCTTCCCTTATATAGTTGACAACAGCTCAGGGGGCTATCATTTGGTTGTGAGTACCACTGGGACTGGTTGTGTCCACTGGGTGGTCTTCTTTTCTTTTTTGGCAGGTGGTCGGCTTCGGATTGACAATGGGTTTATTAAGGGCTTTATTGGGGATTTTTTTTTCTAAAAGTTTGGGTGTCTTTATTTTTAAGCTTCATTTTTTTAATTATTTTTTGTGAATGGGTATGAGTATTATGCACCCCAATTAAATAATATGGAGGGGAGTTGGTATCTGAGGGCCCCCATATTATTAAAGGGGGTTTTCAGATTCCAATAAACCCCAAGCCTGCAGACTCCCACAACCCCTGGGCCATGGTTGTGGGAATGAGGTCCTTGTTCACATTAGCATAGGGTAAAGGTGCTGTGTTAGGGCCATGTTGATGGCATGCGGCCTGATATGGCTTGGGGCAGTGGCATCGCTGGTGGGGGGCAGGGGGTATGGCACTCACCCAGGTGACACCTGCCAGAGAGTGACACCAGGCTCAGACTAGTACCGGTGCTGCGGCTCCATTCTGGGATCACCTCAGCTGCACGTGATGTGCAGGGAGAGTGTGGGAGGAGGGAGTGAGGCAGAGAGAGACATGGTGCCTGGGATTTTAGGGAGGGGGTGGGGTGGGGGTTAGAGGATATGTGCTGGGGCTCTTTGATTTTGGTTAGAAGTAGAAGGGAGGGGGGCAGATTTGAAGTTTGACCCCCCCAGCACTATTGCTCTTCTTTCTCAAAGCACACCCTTGCACACATGCTCTAACCACCCCCCCCCCATCAAAGACCCCATCCCAGCTCTATCCATTCACCCTGATCCCATCCTGGCTCCATCAACCCCCTCTGATCCCATCCTGGCTCCATCCACCCTGTCCGATCCCATCCTGGCTCAATCCCTCCCTCCGATCCCATCCTGGCTCCATACATCCCCCCGATCCCATCCTGACTCCATTCACCCCATCCAATCCCATCCTGACTCCATCCACCATCCCAATCCCATCCTGGCTCCATCCATCCCCCTGATCCCATCCTGGCTCCGTCCATCCCCCAATCCCTCACATTCCGGCTCACTCCATTGTGGCAGGTTAAGGGGGAGAGCCGCACCAATGCACTAGCCTGCTTAGTGCCGGTGGGGGGGGGGGGGCACCATTTTTCCCGCACCAGGTGACACCAACCCTAGTGATGCCACTGGTTTGCAGGGTGCATGCTCATTTTCTTCAGTTTTTCCTTCCTGGCTAGCCAGGCTCAAAATTAAGGGTCTGATATCAGTTTTTAGGGGGACCTCATGCATTTTTTAACTGGATCCCCCCGACCCCTAAAATCCAAACCAAAAAAATATCCAAATCTTTGATGATCCCTAGGAGCCCCATCAAATCTATCATAACCAAATGGAAAGAACATGGCACAACAGCAAACCTGCCAAGAGACGGCCGCACACCAAAACTCACGGACGGGGCAAGGAGGGCATGAATCAGAGAGGCAGCACAGAGACCTAAGGTAACCCTGGAGGAGCTGCAGAGTTCCACAGCAGAGACTGGAGTATCTGTACATAGGACCACAATAAGCTGTATGCTCCATAGAGTTGGGCTTTATGGCAGAGTGGCCAGAAGAAAGACATTACTTTCAGTAGTTGTGGGCATGTTCTGTAAATTAAATGATGCAAATCCTCAAACAATCCATGTTAATTCAGGTTGTGAGGCAACAAAACATGAAAAATGCCAAGGGGGGGGGTGAATACTTTTGCAAGGCACTGTACATTAGAAGAACACAAACATCCTAAGAAAATGAGACGTGTTTTAGGCTGTTCACAATAGAAGAAGAGATTTTCTTCCAACGGATAATAACTTACCTCTGGCTTTTGGCTTATTCTTCACCTTCTCTTCATGAAAGTCACATATATTGGCATATATATGATGAGGATCCCCTGAAGGCAAAGAAATTAAAGTGCACCTGTAAGTGAGACTGAAATGATGCAACGTGGTAATATTACTGTATCAAACAGAACTTAAAAGGGTTGTAAAGCTTTGTTTTTTATTTTCTAAATAGGTTCCTTTAAGCTAGTGCATTGTTGGTTCACTTACCTCCTTTTCCTTCGATTTCCCTTCTAAATGTTTTTTTTCTTTGTTTGAATTTCTCACTTCCTGTTTCTCCTCAGTAAACTTCACACCATCATCCGAGCGGTGTTTAGTCAGCCAAAACAGCTTACTGAGGAGGAACAGGAAGTGAGAAATTCAGACAAAGAAAACAAAGAAAAAAAAAAACCCTTATGCTGTGTACACAAATGTTCGATGGGAGCTTGTTGTCAGAAATTCCGACCGTGTGTAGGCTCCATTGGACATTTGTTGTCGGAATTTCCGACCGTGTGTAGGCTCCATTGGACATTTGTTGTTGGAATTTCCGACCGTGTGTAGGCTCCATTGGACATTTGTTGTCAGAATTTACGACCGTGTGTAGGCTCCATTGGACATTTGTTGTCGGAATTTCCGACCGTGTGTAGGCTCCATTGGACCTTTGTTGTCGGAATTTCCGACCGTGTGTATGCAAAACAAGTTTGAGCCAACATCCGTTGGAAAAAAAATCCCATGGATTTTTTTGTCGGAATGTCCGATCTTGTGTACGCGGCATTAGAATCATTTTAAGTAATGACCTAGCTAGGCCCATAGCAGCAATGTAAAAGCATATGGGGGGGGGGGGGTGCAGGTATGAGAATTAAATTGATTGAAGGTGTCACAGCCAGTTAAATTGTTCACCATTATAAGATCTCCTCCATACAATGAATGGTGCTGGATTGTGGACAGTTATATAGAACTGCAATTGTCTCGTGTTGTAGGAGTGTTGCAATCGATAGTCTCTTTTTTTTTTTTTTGGTGTCTACATAAACCTAATATTTCATTTAATTTTACATTGTAAATACCAGTAATAATTCCACAAAGAAATGGGATAGTCACATTTCGTTAGATTATGGGATTTTTTTTTTTCGCCTTCCTCTGGATCAACTGTGGGTATAGGATTGGGTATATGGGCTTGTATGATATTTTATTTATTATTATTATTTATTTTTTATTTTTTTATGGTTGAGCTGGATGTAACTATGTAATTATGATGTCACTTGCTCTGTACAGCACCCCCAAAATGCAATGCAGCTACTACCCCATTTTGTTCACATCCTGGCCCTCCCATAGGGTACAAGTACATCATGGATTAATATGGCAGCTAGAAGGAAAAACATTCTACCTGGCCAGGTAAGAAAAATAAATTTTTTCAGGAGCTTATATAACGCGCACAGCTCAAAGTGTTGTAAAAAAAATAAAAAAAATAAATAAAAATTTAAATAAGGAAATCTATTCAATATTTTGGGATGATAGTTTGTTAAGTGACTTAATGATTAAGAACACCTATTTTTGAGATGACTACAACTACGAAATCAAAGATCCTAAATGTATGACTTTTATTATTTTTAAGGACTCAACTGAAGTAGATAAAATGATTAATTGAAAAGATAAAAGAAAATATGTTCAATGACATATTAAACAGATCATAAGGCAGAAAATAAGAGGAGTTCATTGTTATGTTACATGCCCTATAAATTATTATTTTGATATAATGTAAACTTTTTTTAGTGTAGTGCCGAGTAATGTTGTTACTTGTCATATATTACTTTTGTAAGTCACACAAACCCCACTTCCCTCAAAATGCATCTATCTGTGTGATGTTCTTTAAATTATTCTAGAATGGTATCTACATGATAACAAAAAAAAAGGACCTATGGGTTACCTGACTCCATCACAGGTTCTTTAGTTCTCCTTGTTGCCTAGTGAGATTCTATGATTAGTTCTCCTAGATGTCTCTTTGGAATTCTGTATGATCAGTTGTTCCTATTGCCCAGTAATATTGTGTATTATCAGGTCTCCTTCCCCAGTAGGATTTTGTATGATTAGGCCTTCTTGTTCCCCCGATGAGATTCTGAATGATCAGGTATCCTTGTTCCCTGGTGGGATTCTGATTGATCAGGTATCCTTGTTCCCTGGTGGGATTCTGATTGATCAGTTATCCTTGTTCCCTGGTGGGATTCTGATTGATCAGGTCTCCTTGTTCCCCCGGTGTGATTCTGAATGATCAGATCTCCTTGTTCCCCCGGTGTGATTCTGATTGATCAGGTCTCCTTGTTCCCCAGAGGGATTCTGAATGATCAGATCTCCTTTTTCCCTGGTGGGATTCTGAATGATCAGATCTCCTTGTTCCCTGGTGGGATTCTGAATGATCAGATCTCCTTTTTCCCTGGTGAGCTTCTGAATGATCAGATCTCCTTGTTCCCTGGTGGGATTCTGATTGATCAGATCTCCTTGTTCCCCAGAGGGATTCTGAATGATCAGATCTCCTTGTTCCCTGGTGGGATTCTGATTGATCAGATCTCCTTGTTCCCCAGAGGGATTCTGAATGATCAGATCTCCTTTTTCCCTGGTGGGATTCTGATTGATCAGGTCTCCTTGTTCCCTGGTGAGATTTTGAATGATCAGGTCTCCTTGTTCCCTGGTGGGATTTTGAATGATCAGGTCTCCTTGTTCCCTGGTGGGATTTTGAATGATCAGGTCTCCTTGTTCCCCCGGTGGGATTCTGATTGATCAGGTCTCCTTGTTCCCCCGGTGGGATTCTGATTGATCAGGTCTCCTTGTTCCCTGGTGGGATTTTGAATGATCAGGTCTCCTTGTTCCCCCGGTGGGATTCTGATTGATCAGGTCTCCTTGTTCCCTGGTGGGATTCTGAATGATCAGATCTCCTTGTTCCCTGGTGAGATTTTCAATGATCAGATCTCCTTGTTCCCTGGTGAGATTTTCAATGATCAGATCTCCTTGTTCCCTGATGAGATTTTCAATGATCAGATCTCCTTGTTCCCTGGTGAGATTTTCAATGATCAGATCTCCTTGTTCCCTGGTGGGATTTTGAATGATCAGGTCTGCCTGTTCCTCAGAAGGATTCTATATGAACAGGTCTCCTTGTTTCTCAGTAGGATTCTATATGATCAGGTCTGCCTGTTCCCCATTGGGATTCTGAATGACCAGATCTCCTTTTTCCCTGGTGGGATTCTGAATGATCAGATCTCCCTTTTCCCTGGTGGGATTCTGATTGATCAGGTCTCCTTGTTCCCTGGTGGGATTCTGATTGATCAGATCTCCTTGTTCCCTGGTGGGATTCTGAATGATCAGATCTCCTTTTTCCCTGGTGGGATTCTGATTGATCAGGTCTCCTTGTTCCCTGGTGGGATTCTGATTGATCAGGTCTCCTTGTTCCCTGGTGGGATTCTGATTGATCAGGTCTCCTTGTTCCCCCGGTGGGATTATGAATGATCAGATCTCCTTTTTCCCTGGTGGGATTCTGATTGATCAGATCTCCTTGTTCCCCCGGTGGGATTCTGATTGATCAGGTCTCCTTGTTCCCCAGAGGGATTCTGAATGATTACTTCTTCTCGTTGCCCTGTAATATTTGGTATGTTTCGTTCTCCTCGCTCCCCAGTAGTATTCTGTATAATGTAGGTTTCCAGAATTGTTGATGGCTGCTGCACTTATAGGAGATTCTGTAAAATGTTTAACATGTTCAGGTAATTATATTTAGAAGAAAGAGGAAGTCTGGGTTCTTTAGTAATTGTTATTACTGCAACATCAATATTCTTCACAGTGTCTGTACCCACAAATAGGGATATTCCAAAACTGCACAGTATTTCACAATGGCTTTCATGTCTGGCAACTTTTCAGTGAAGTTGCTCTCTAATGTGAAAGTAGAAAAGAAAACGCAAGCAGTTTAAATCTGCTCACAATGAACAGGCAGCTATAATAAAATACAGTCACTCCCTGTTGGTTTAGGACAATGATCATGCCGTTCACAAACCACCATTGTCACCAACTACCCCTGGTCTCTCCATAGGAAGCTTTTGTCATTGTGGCCCAGTGACATTGAGTATGATCACCTCTCCCGGTTGTCCAGGTGGGATTATCTATGATGACTTTTCCTTGTTGCCCAATGATGTCATGTATGGTCAGTTCTCCTTGTTGCACTGTGAGATTCTGACAAGGAGAACTTTTTGCCCGGTAGGATTCTGAATGATCAGTTCTCCTTGTTGCCCAATTGGATTGTATATGATCAGTTCTCCTTGTCACCCAATGGAATTGTATATGATCAGTTCTCCTTGTCGCCCAATGGGATTGTATATGATCAGTTCTCCTTGCTGCCCAATGGGATTGTATATGATCAGTTCTCCTTGTCGCCCAATGGGATTGTATATGATCAGTCCTCCTTGCTGCCCAATGGGATTGCATATGATCAGTTCTCCTTGTCACCCAATGGGATTGTATATGATCAGTTCTCCTTGCTGCCCAATGGGATTGCATATGATCAGTTCTCCTTGTTGCTCAATGGGATTGCATATGATCACTTCTCCTTGTTGCTCAATGGGATTCCATATGATCAGTTCTCCTTCTCGCCCAATGGGATTGTATATGATCAGTTCTCCTTCTCGCCCAATGGGATTGTATATGATCAGTTCTCCTTCTCGCCCAATGGGATTGTATATGATCACTTCTCCTTGTTGCTCAATGGGATTCCATATGATCAGTTCTCCTTCTCGCCCAATGGGATTGTATATGATCAGTTCTCCTTCTCGCCCAATGGGATTGTATATGATCAGTTCTCCTTGTTGCCCAATGGGATTCCATATGATCATTTCTCCTTGTTGGTCAATGGGATTCCATATGATCAGTTCTCCTTCTCGCCCAATGGGATTGTATATGATCAGTTCTCCTTCTCACCCAATGGGATTGTATATGATCAGTTCTCCTTGTTGCCCAATGGGATTCCATATGATCACTTCTCCTTGTTGCCCAATGGGTTTCCATATGATCAGTTCTCCTTCTCGCCCAATGGGATTGTATATGATCAGTTCTCCTTGTTGCCCAGTAGGATTTTGAATGATCAGTTCTCCTTGTTGCCCGATGGGATTGTATTTGATCAGTTCTCCTTGTTGTCCGATGGGATTGTATTTGATCAGTTCTCCTTGTTGTCCAATGGGATTGTATTTGATCAGTTCTCCTTGTTGTACAGTAGGATTCCTACAAACCTTTTGTTCACAGTAGGATCCTGAATGGTCATTTCTCCACATTGCCCAGTGGGATTCTGTATGATCGGTTCTCCTTTTTGCCCAATGGGATTGTATATGATCAGTTCTCCTTGTTGCCCAATGGGATTGTATGTGATCAGTTCTCCCCATTGCCCAGGTAGGATTATTTATAACCAGTTTTCGCTTTTCCCCGTGGGATTCTGTATGACTCAGTCCCTCTTGTTGCCCATTAGGATTCTCTAAGATAAGTCTTTCTCATTGCACAGTAAGTCTAGGTATGAGCAGTTTTGCAAGTGCACATCTTCATGCACGTCTTTGTGCACGCCTGTGCATTAGACATGTGCGCCGCCAATTAATTTGTTTAGTTTCATTCCGTTCCGTTTCATATTAGCCGTTAATTCGTATTTTGTAATTCGTGTCCGAAATTCAATTTGGATTTGCACGAAATACGAATTTTTGTTAGGTTTGTTAACTTTTCGGAACAATTACGGACGTTCGTTATGATGAATTTATCATTATGAGGGGCTCCCACCATCCCTGTGCTGTACTCATTAGGAGGGGCTCCCACCATTCCTGTGCTCATTATGAGGGGCTTCCACCATCCCTGTGTTGTGCTCATTATGAGGGGCTCCCACTATCCCTGTGCTGTGCTCATTATGAGGGGCTTCCACCATCCCTGTGTTGTGCTCATTATGAGGGGCTCCCACCATCCCTGTATTGTGCTCATTATGAGGGGCTCCCACCATCCCTGTATTGTGCTCATTATGAGGTGCTCCCACCATCCCTGTGTTGTGCCCATTATGAGGGGCTTCCACGATCCCTGTGTTGTGATCATTATGAGGGGCAACCACCCCTGTGTTGTGATCATTATGAGGGGCTCCCACCATCCCTGTGTTGTGTTCATTATGAGGGGCTCCCACCATCCCTGTGCTGTGCTCATTATGAGGGGCTTCCACCATCCCTGTGCTGTGCTGACTTCCTGGGTTTCATCCTAACAAATAATTGTAATTAACCCATCGACTACCAGTACCAGTCTCCCACTCCCATATTAAAAAAGGTAATTTTCCCAACCCTCACTCAGCAGCAGAAGAAAACCTCTGATTGGTCAACAAAAAACACCAGTCACCTTTCCGTTGTAATTGAATTTGGATCCGAAATTCGTAAACAAAATTTTGTATTTCGTACAAAATTCGGAAGCGTAGGAATTTGTATTGCAGATCCTCCCGAATGTACAAATTTACGTAAATTTGTATAAATTTTCACACATGGCTACTGTGCATAGGATTTCCCTGATAGCTCAGTTCTCTTCATCGCCCAGTAGTATTCTCTATGATCAGTTCTCCTCATTCCCCAGTGGGATTCTGTATAATCGGAGTTGCCAGAATTGTAGGCGGCTGCTGCACTTAATGCCTAAATAGGAGATTCTTTACAATTTTCAGGAAATCACATTTTTAAGATAGAGGAAGTCCATGTATTATTATTATTATTATTAGACATGTACATGATGAAAACATTTATTTTGTTTCGATTTGTTAATCTAGTAATTTAGTTTCATTCAATTCGGTTGATTTGTTAAATTCGTATTTGGAATTTTTCGAATGTTCCTTGAATTTACTGTTTTTTCACAAATCTGCCTGCTGCTTTTAAACAATGGGCATAGAGTCCATTGCCCACCATTGTCACCGGGGCCGGATTAGGAGCATCATGGAGCCAGTGCTGAGGATTTTGGTGGGCTTTTTTATGGAAATAACTAAAATTAAAATTCTATTTTTTTTTGTTAAAACAAATTATATATTTAAATAAATTAATTGGGGGGGGGGGGGGGGGGGCGGGTGTAATACCTTCCCTGTTTACCTGTGGGCACCTCCATTCGTCTGCTCACCTTTGCAGAACAGGCTGATGACAGGCTCGGGGACTGTGGCAGGCAGGGCTTGTTGTACATTCCCAATGGCAGCAGCATTCACCAAAGGTGATGGAGGACCGGGGCTCAGGGGGTTTGACATACCTATGAATGCCCCAACAATTTACATATCAATGCCGCTGTGATTTACAGACCAATCACGTGTACACAGCACACAGAACAGGGCCGGGCGGCATTAGTGCATTAGGGCTGGACCGATCTTAATCACTTGCCTGCCGGGCACTTACACCCACTTCCTGCCCAGGTGCCATTTTTCAGCTTTTAGTGCTGTTGCACTTTGAATGACAATTGCGCTGTCATTGATATTTAAAATAGAACAAATGTGTATCTATCACAGGGTGGTGTCTGTGGATACACTGATAAATAAAATGCCACATCCTGGTTATCACTTTGTGAATGTAAATATTGACAAGGAAAAGGGGGAGTAAGGGAGAAAAATAAAAAATGAAAATAAAAGAACCTTCACATAAAAGACCTCAAAAGAAAAAATGTGGGTGCAGTTGGACTTTTTAGGCATAGAGAAAGTTGTAGACACAACCAGTATATTCAAAAGGAATTATTTCTATTTATTTTTAAAACAAAAAATAAAAACAGAAAATAAAGAGTTCAATTTCCTTTTTACACACAAAAAGGAAATGTTTCCTCCTTGTAACTACACATTTAAGACCTAATTGACATCCTATCAAAAACAGTAAGATCCATTTCAAATTTCCAAAGAGGAAAAAACAAAATATGTATCTATATAAATATAGGATTAAGGATATCAACCATACAGTCAGCAACTACATATATTTTTGGTGCTCCAATGAACTTTTATGTGTATTGTTGGACCGACAATTCATTGTAGCCGTGTTTTAAATAACTTTTTTTTCCTTTAGAAATGTAATTTTTCTTTTGGACAGTTCTAAGCATGGGAACCATGCGCCCCTTCACAGGCATACTATAGACACCCCCCAGGTACGAAATTGAAAGGAATATTACACTTTTATTGTTTCACATTAAGCATCATTAAAATCACTGCTCCCGAAAAAACTGAAGTTTTTAAAACTTTTTTTTGCATTGATACATGTCCCCTGGGACAGGACCCAGGTCCCCAAACACTTTTTATGATAATACCATGCATATAAGCCTTTAAAATTAGCACTTTTGATTTCTCCCATAGACTTTTAAAGGGTGTGCCGTGGCTTTCGAATTTGTTGCGAATACCCAAAATTGTTCGCTGTTCGGCAAACTGGCGAACAGCCAATGTTCGAGTCGAACTCATGTTCGACTAGAACATAAAGCCCATCCCTATCCCCCAGTGCTCTCTGCCCCTTCCACACCACCAGTGCTCTCTGCCCCCCCACACCAGTGCTCTCTGCCCCACCAGTGCTCTCTGCCCCCCCATGCTCCACACCCTCCCAGTGCTCTCTGCCTCACTCCCATGCTATCCGTCACCCCTGTGCTCTTTCTCGGCCCCCCTCACCCCCCACAGCTCTGCAAGGCTCCAGTCTCCTTTCTCCCGCTGGCTGCTGCAGGGGATCTGTCGGGATGGAGAGGGGGGAGGGGACAAGTCTCATGGACTACTCAGGCTAAAATGCCTGGGCCCCTTTTTTTTTGTCCCAGTCCAGATCTGGTGGGGAAGGTGAGCAGCATTGGCAGCAAGGACCGATAGCCCTGGAGGGAGAAGTGCTCTGAAGACCTCCCAGGACTGGAGGACAGGCTGGCTGGGGCCCAGGGACCACTCAATCTCACAGCAAACAGATCCTCTGGAAGGAGGAGAACACTGTGCCCACCCGGAACAAGAATGGACCCTGCCTGCTGCTGGCCATCATAAACATCCTGCTGGCATGTTAGGTACTGTACCAAGCATCACACAAACCTTCCCACAGACAGGAACTGCAGAGTGAGACTTGGGGCACAGGAGGGGCTGCAGAAAAGGACAGGGTTAGGGATCTCTCTATCACCCTTCTCTCCTTATCACCTCCCCCTCTCTCTCTCCCCCCCTCTGGCATTGGCTGCATATGTCTGATGGGTGAGGGAGGGTGCCCTGGAAGTGGTGCTGATCACCTGTGTGCTAGATCTGTGCATCTTTTTTCAGGTATTTTTCTTGCTTGAATTATTTTTCCCATTATGGGCGTGAGTGGGGCCTCATGTCCAAGTTTTGCCTAAGGCCTCACAAAGCCTAGAGCTGCTTCTGACTGCACTATTGAAGGCACTTTTGTTGCAATGGAACTGGCAGAAAACAATGTGGAACCAATCTTGAAGTAGCTGTATTGTGAGGATTCTGCACTCTTCGCAGAGCGTTTATTACCCTAAAGAGCTTACTAAGGACCATTGGAGAGCGGTTTGGAGCATTCCCTAAAGGAGCATTGCACTGTGTGCAAGGTGTATTTTGACCCCCTGCTGGGTCTTACAAGGAGGTGAGCGGGCATTGCACATGGTGGTGGCAGCACTCTAGTGATAAGGATGAGCTTTAGGACAGAACAAAGTAGGTGCCCCAGGGATTTTATGGGCAAGGGGTGAAAACCAGATAAAATAGTAAAGGACGTATATAACAAAAAGTATTACAAAGTTTATTGATCACAAAGAACATAAAAATACACAAAACAAATGATTATAAAAGCAAAATGGATAGTCATGCCATGCTATGATAATGCAATAAAGCTAGGTTCTGGAGCACATTATTGGTCTCATAGTAAGAGGCCAACCGGGGGTGCATGAATTCAGATATCCCAACATGTTTCGGAATATTAAATGCTTAATTCAGGGGCTGATTTGGAGCAAGCTGTATTATCTGGTAAAACTACAGCAAACAAATCAAGTCAGAAAAAAGTATATATGTATACAGTGGTATAATATGGGTATACGGATATATAAACAGAAATAGGGGACAGCATGATACATATAGGGGGCAGGCATTTGGAATTGGACAGTACGTACAAGATGACTATCTCAAGTGAGATGTGGCACACATCAGGATTCACTTTAAGTAGGGTTTTCCTCTCCGTATTGTCCCATAGCACATTGAAAATCTCTGTGGGTCTTTGGATAATATGTAAATATCCTCAAGCTACTGATGGCATGTGGTTCACCGTAGTCAAGTTTTGATTGAATGCATCGGGGTAGAGCAAGTAGGGCATAAAGGTAGTTCTTTAACATATCTTTTTTTAGGCTGGAATTAGAGCATTGTCATCGAGTTTACGAGGTTAGAGGATGGGGTGGGGGCTACTATGGTGAGTTCTCAATGAAGGTGAAGGTGGTGGAACCCAGTGCTATAAATGACAATGATAAGGATGAGGTGGGCTATGTGGTAGTTTAGTCATGAATAAAAGGCGAAGGGATGAAGGAGCGTAATGCCATGTACACACGATCGGACTATCCGGCGGACCAGAGTCCGCCAGACAATCCGCCCCTGTGTGGGCTCCGGCTGACTTTTTTTCCCCCAAAAGTCTGTTGGACTTAGAAAGGAGTTTTGACTCAAAATTGTCCGCCGGACTCGGCAGTCCAGCAAACAATCCGCCCTTCTGTGTGCTAGTCCGCTGGACTTTTGAAATGAACGGACTTGCCCACACACAGAGAAAAGTCCATTCATTTTGAACGCGGCTCCAGGTAGATGGAACTAGCAAAGGAAGTCAATGCCGCCGCCTCCATCTGCGAGATTGACAAGTCGCTGGCCCCATCACCTGGTATGGACTTAAAGAAAAAAATGGCGTGGGGGTCCCCCCAAAGTCCATATCAGACCCTTATCTGAGCACACAGCCCGGTCGGTCAGGAAAGGGGGTGGGGACGAGCGAGCGCCCTTCCCCCTCCTGAGCCGTACCAGGCCGCGTGCCCTCAACATGGGCTGAGGACAAGGGCCTCTTCCCGACAACCCTGGCTGTTGGTTGCCGGGGTCTGCGGGCGGGGGGCTTATCGGAATCCAGGAGCCCCCTTTAATAAGGGGGCCCCCAGATACCGGCCCCCCACCCTATGTGAATGACTATGGGGTACCCATTCACCTGGTGAAAAAAAGTGTAAATAAAAAAACACAAAACAAGGTTTTAAATGAATTTATTGGACAGCAACGGTGGCGACGAAGATGAAAGCCGGGCTCCTCCGCTAGTAAAAGAGCTAGCAGAAGATAGTGGAGGAGTCCGGCGAGAAGACCCCCCCAAGGCCACTGGAGCTGTCCAATAAATTTGTTTAAAACCTTGTGTTGTGTTTTTTTATTTACGTTTTTTTTCACCAGGTGAATGGGTAGGGGTACATCCGGCGGACTAAGTCCGCCGGATAGTCCGATCGTGTGTACGGGGAATAAAGGGTATGGTAGGGAAGGTCGGATATGGAGGTTATGGAACTTGTGGGCATGGGATTTGGCAATAAGGTGGTAGGAGGGGGGGTGAGAGGATCGGGGTATGGGAAAGAGGTCGGGGGGGTGCTGAAAGGCAAGATTTACTTTCTTGGTTTCTAACAGGTAGCGGTTCTCTTTAATTCTAGAGTCTCTGTATGAACACTCTGATATTCTCCAATTATAAAAGAACTACAAATCCCAGCATATTCTGCAGGATTACTTTTGCAGTAATATATTCTATATGGCCATAGTATGACGAAGGAGGAGCAAGGCAGGCTGAGAGCGTAGGCATTCTCTGATGTTCATCAGTGCAGGTTAGAATATCTTCTTCTCACAGATATACCGGCAGCTCAGGGAACAGTGGCAATCGTTCCATTTATTTGCATGCCTTGACACAACGCAGTCTTCGCCTCCGCCGAGACCATGACCCATCCAATTATCGGGCTGGCTGTTCTCCCAAAAGCTGAAGGACAGGAAAGATGATAGTGATTAGATGTATACAATGCCCTGATGAAGCGTTTTTTTTTGCGAAACATGTTGGCTACTTCTGCACATCTACGTATCTGATCTGATTTCATACATCTACAATTTACGGTCTAAACTATGTATTTTGGCTGCTTCCCGTATTTTATTTTTGATACTACTTAATAAATTTATACCTTTTTTAATGAATTGTTGTCACAATTGGTGCTCACCTCTATAACAGACATACAGTATCATCTCCATAAAAATTCCATTATTTTGGAAAGAGTTTTGTCTCTTTCCTTTTCCATTTTTTAATGATAGTGATTAGCCCGAGACAGACACTGAGCAGAACCGGGTCCTCTGAGGGTAGAAGGTAGGTTTAACTGCCCGTGGAACACTTACTGAAACGCCAGTCTTATTTCGTTATGAAAAAATGTTCTCAGTTCTGGAACGAGTCACCAAGAATGGTGGAGTTGAAGTATATCAAAACCCAACTACATATCTAAACAAAAAAAAATAATTATTATACAGTATTTCAGATTACCAGTCCTTACATGTGGTGGATGCATTTGTTTTCTTGTTTTTCTTCAGGCTAATACATTTTCAGGAAGTCCAGAAAATACCAGTCTATCCTGATAGAAATCCAGCATGCTTGCCATTTCCTGTACACCAAAATCTCAAACAAACAATGTTCTCGACCTTCCCAGTTCTTTTCTTTGAACTACGTTACCTCTCCTCCTATGTTATAGCATAGCTCCCAACTGTCCCTGATTTCAAGGGACTGTCCCTGATTTGGAGCAACGTCCTTCTGTCCCTCATTCCTCCTCATTTGTCCCTCATTTTGGTCTGATCCACTTTTTGTGCACTTTTTTATCTTTCAAAAAGTGTTTTACAGTGCTAAACCTTTCATCTAAATTCAAAATGGCTGCATTTGTAAATGTTAAAAGCCAATATAAAGGAATAGGAGTGGCAAAGAAAAAGCCCTTGTGGATTTAATTAACCTTTTTTTGGGGTTAATTCTCCTTTAAGGGGGTGTGTCAGGAGGGGGCGTGTCCTATGCCTACATACGTTTGCATGTAGGTGTCCCTCATTCCCATCTCAAAATGTTGGGAGGTATGGTTATAGAGATGAAGAGAGAAGGAGCAGTTCTGTAGTCCCAAGACATACTTCCTGTCCTTGGTGGACAAGACTGCTCCTCCATAGGTACAGAAAGGAAGGGCTGTCATTCTAATGCCGCGTACACATGATCAGACTTTTTGACAGCAAAGGACCGACGGAACAAATCCGTCGGACAATTCGATCATGTGTGGGCTCCATCAGACCTTTGCTTGCCAAAAATCCGGCGGACTTTAGAAATAGATCATGTTTTAAAGGGGTTGTAAAGGTTCGTTTTTCATTTTCTAAATAGGTTCCTTTAAGCTAGTGCATTGTTGGTTCACTTATCTTTTCCTTCGATTTCCCTTCTAAATGTTTTTTTTTTTCTTTGTCTGAATTTCTCACTTCCTGTTCCTCCTCAGTAAGCTGTTCTGGCTGACTAAACACCGCTCAGATGATGGTGTGAAGTTTACTGAGGAGAAACAGGAAGTGGGAAATTCAGACAAAGAAAAAAAAAACATGGCACTAGCTTAAAGAAACCTATTTAGAAAATAAAAAACAAAGCTTTACAACCCTTTTAAATTTTCTCACCGGAACTCTGTCTGACCCAGTTCCTAGCGGGAAACCCATTCGTCTGTATGCTGGTCCGACGGACTAAATACGATGCAAGGGCAGCTACAGCACCTGCCCACCAGAATGTTTCCAGCGCGATCCTATTGCGCTGGTTCTCGGCTGCAGGGTACTGTACATCTCGCACTCGCTGCAATAGGAAAAACACATTTTCCTATTGCAGCGAGAGGGAATGCCCCTCCAAGGGCATACTAGGCTCTTAGGTCTGGTATGGATTTTAAGGGGAACCCCCTACGCTGTAAACCCGGCGTGGGGGTCCCCCCAAAATCCATACCAGACCCTTATCCGAGCACGCAGGACAAACGAGCGCCCCCCCCCCCCCCCCGCTCCTGAGTCGTACTAGGCCGCATGCCCTCAACATGGGGGGGTAGGTGCTTCGAGGAAAAAGGAGAAGGAGAAGACCTTTTCTAGTCCCATCGTAACTCATCACGTTCAAAATAAACGCACTTTAGTCCGTGTGTGGCCAAGTCCGTTCATTTGGAAGTCCATCGGGAAGACCGGCGGACCTATTCCATAATGTCCATCGGAATTCCAGCGGGAAGCCCGTCGGACTTAGTCTGCTGGAAAGTCCGGTCGTGTGTACAGGGCATTAATGGCAGGATCACCAGGTGAACATAAAGGAATAAAAAAATAAAAAAAATAACGCAACCACTACATCTAAGGACTGGTAATCTGCAATATGTGACATTTTTGTCCTTAGATTTAGACAAGAAATGAGTTGGATTTTTAAAGTGTGAGCTTCTCGATTGTGATGAGCTGCAAAACAACTGGGTACATGTCACGATTTGATTGCACATTCTATTGAGTCTAGATCAGTTGTGGTCAAACCTGCAAATACATAGGTCTAGTCGAAGGGGTTTTTCCCCATCTCTTTCCTTGATTGGCTATGTAAGGAGTTTTTTTTTTTCTGCAGCTCCTTCCCTGATTGGATTTCCAAATGGTTCTGTTCTCCAGGTTCTTCCCTGACCTTCTCTGTAAAAAAGGTAGAGTCTCCAAATTCTCTCCTCATTGTCTATGCGAGAAGTTCTTCCTCTCACCTATTTTTTCCGATCTTTTCCTGATTGGCTAGGTGAGAAGTACTCTTCCCCAGATGGTGTGTATGGGGCTTTAGGCTATGTGTCTAAGCAACACAACAGACGTTTCTGTTCCCCTTTCGATCTTAAAGTGACTTTAAACATGTCATTCATCTGTGTGACTTCATGTTCCAACGACTTCAAAATAGTTCCTGCACTACATTGGTCTGACTTTCATGCGACTTGAGGTCCATAGACTTCAAGGTAAACCATCAAAAGTCACATGAAAGTTGCACCTGCATCATAGAGCTGCGATTTTCATGCGACTTTGAGTGTGACTTGTGCGGAACAAATTCCAGATTTTCCTGTGCATATTAGGCCCTTAGGGTCTGTTATGGATTTTATGACGAACCCCATGTCAATATTAGAAAAAATAAATAAAAATGGAGTGCCACCCCAAAATCCAGACCCTTATATGAGGGTGCAGCCCGGAACATCAGGAAGAGGGGGAAGAGCAAGTGCCCCCCCCCCCCTCCTCAAACCATACCAGGCCACATGCCCTCAACATGGGTGATGATGTTGATGGGGATGAGGGCATCCTCTCCACAATTTCCCTTGTTAAAGGGGGCTTCCAAATAAGCCCCCCTGCCCCCATGCCCCCACGACCACAGCCCAGGAAGTTGGGTAAGAGACTCTTGTCCCTATCGACCAAAGCACCCCCACATGTTGAGGGCATGTGGCCTGGTATGGTTCGGGGGGGGTCCTTGCTTTAGTAACCTGCCAGGCTGCATGCTCAGATAAGGGTCTGATAGATTCTGGGGGGTCTCCACGCCTTTTTTTTCTATTATTTCGGCATGGAGTTCCCCTTAAAATCCATACCAGACCTAAAGAACCTGGCATAGACGGGAGGGACCCCACGCTGTTTTTTAAGTATTTTGGCATGGAGTTCCCCTTAAAATTCATACCAGACCCAAATTACCTGATATGGACCCCACACCATTTTTTATCATTTTGGCATGGGGTTCCCCTTAAAATCAATACCAGACCTAAAGACCCCACGCCGTTTTTTTTATTATTTTGGCCGGGGTTTCCCTTAAAATTCATACCAGACCCAAAGGACCTGGTATGAACTCCACACCGTTTTTTTATCATTTTGGCATGGAGTTCCCCTAAAAATCTATACCAGACCTAAAGAACCTGGTATGAACCCCACACCATTTTTTTTTTATCATTTTGGCATGGGGTTCCCCTAAAAATCCATACCAGACCTAAAGAACCTGGTATGGACGGGAGGGAACCCATGGCATTTTTTTATTATTTTGGCATGGGGTTTCCCTTAAAATTCATACCAGACCCAAAGGACCTGGTATGAACCCCACGCTGTTTTTTTTATCATTTTGGCATGGGGTTCCCCTAAAAATCCATACCAGACCTAAAGAACCTGGTATGGACGGGAGGGAACCCACGCCATTTTTTTATTATTTTGGCATGGGTTTCCACCTTAAAATCGATATCAGACCCAAAGGGCCTGGTATGCATGGGGTGATCCCACGCCATTTATTTCCCCCTTTTTTTGTTGCCGACATTGTTTTTTTTACATTCAGCTGTCACAGTGACATCACAGTGACATCACTTACTGAGTAAAGTAAGATAGCATTTAATTTCTGTCTCTACTGTACATGTTGCAGGAAGTAAGCCCCGTTCTTCCCTCCACTTCCATCCTCTATGTTCATCTACCTATATTAGGAAGTCAGTGAGTTCTAGAAATAGAAAGTACTAAAGGATATGAAACCTAATGTCAAAGTTTCACATACATTGACTTTGAGGAAGCTTAGATTTAAGGATGTTTATTCTCCACTCGTACCGAGAGACAAGTAAGAGGAGGCACGTCAAGTACATAGATCTGGAGAAGAGGTGGCACAACTTGGAATTTTTTATTGCAATGCCAATCCCACTACCCAGCCCCCCCCCCCCCCACTACTGGTACGCTCTGCTCACAAGGGCAAGCTCATAGATCATTATTGATATTGCATACATTATGAATTACTGAGTGAAAATATGCTGTAAAACTCTGGGTGGAGTGAATCAAAGCCTCGGTGATGTACTTCAGCTCAAGGATCCATCAGTGTGCCAGACCATTTTGCCAGATCTAAGCGTTGGGGATGTGTGAGAAGGGCTTTGATATTTGGGGTTTTATTGTCTTACTCTGGAGTTATGTCATAAGGCGTTCCATCCACCCATTTCCACGTTCCATCCGCGTCCGTTAGACCGATCCATATGTCTGTGATACCTTGTGAAATTCCACGCACATAATTCTTCAGAAGAAAAAAAAAACAAAAAACATCATGCTGTGAATTTTCACTGTACACCATATTTTACACACACACACATGCTTTGGCTGATTTGGTGAAAAGCCAGTTGAGCTACCAGTATATTTTTGGACTGGATAGAAAAAAAAATGTGGCACCAGGAACACGTTACCCCCTCAACCTAACCCTCCCCCTGAAACACAGACATGGCACGACCCATCTCCAGGCTCGGGACAACCTTGGGGTAAGCCTTAAAAAAAAAAACGGACAGCAAGGTCAAGGTTGAACGCTTGTACTCTAGAACGGTGTTTCTCAACTCCAGTCCTCAAGGCACCCCAACAGGTCATGGTTTCAGGATTTCCCTCATATGAAACGGCTGTGGTAATTACCAAGGCAGTGAAACTGATCAAATCACCCGTGCAAAATAATGGAAATCCTGAAAACATGACCTGTTGGGGTGCCTTGAGGACTGGAGTTGAAAAACACTGCTCTAGAATAACAATCTTGTGACGGTCTGCTGAAATCCAACATAAAATCATGGAATTTAAACTAAAGGACTAAGCATGAGTTCTTACTTACGAAAACAAAAATTAGGAAAAAGAAATTCTCTAAAAAGAGCTATGGGTGGACCAGGCGCCTTGAAAAAGAGAAAATGAATTGTACATATTGCAAACACTAGATACCCATCACCAACACCTAGGCTCATTTAAAAATGATGACAACGTTGTCTAAATAAAAACAACTACGTCACATAAAGTGCATATATGCATCAGATACCCACTATAGAGCTACCTAATAAAGTGCAGAGGATGTCAGGTGATTGGCTCACAGATCCCGGTGAGTATCACCATTGAAGTAAACCCTGATGAGTTTACTTCCTCTTTCATTCCCTGCAAAGGTAAAGCATAATGGACTACTATACATCGCATAGTAGCCCATTATGTGTCACTTACCTGACACAGGAGCCACCGAAGTCACCGCTGTCCCCTGTAGTCCGGCGCATCCATCTTCTCGGTGGGGTCTCGCAGCTCCGCCGCTGTCATTCGGCGAAGCCGCGATGACGTCACTCCCGCGCATGCGCACGGGAGCAGCCACGTGCGGAATATCGCTGTTGACGGGTGCCGCGCTCAGTGCGCCTGCACGCTGCTGTCTGCGCCGCATGCTCTATAGACAGCGGTGCCTGTCTTTCGGCAAATATCTCCTAAACCGTGTAGGTTTAGGAGATATTTCTTGGACCTACAGGTAAGCCTTAATCTAGGCTTACCTGTAGGTCAAAGTTGGTTGTAAGGGTTTACAACCACTTTAACTTGATGATGTTTGTGATGAACTGTTATTAAGTCCTGTGTAGGGATGAGCTCCGAGTTAGAGTCGAACTCATGCTCGACTCGAACATCGCCTGTTCGCCTGTTTAGCAAACAGTGAACAATTTGGGTTGTTCGCGGCAAATTCGAAAAGCCGGAACACCCTATACAAGTCTATGGGAGAAATCTAAAGTGCTAATTTTAAAGGCTAATATGCAAGTTACTGTCCTAAAAAGTGTTTGGGGACCCGGGTCCTGCCCCAGGGGACATGGATCAATGCAAAAAAAAGTTTTAAAAACTGCAGTTTTTTCAGGAACAGTGATTTTAATAATGATTAAAGTGAAACAATAACAGTGTAATATTCCTTTAAATTTCGTATCTGGGGGGTGTCTATAGTATGCCTGTGAAGGGGCGCATGTTTTTCCTCTTCCTCCTGCTGCTTTGCTTCCAGTGCCCTGTCTAAGGATGAGCTGAACACCCCCCTTGTTCGGTTCGCACCAGAACCTGCGAACAGACCTAAACTTCGTGTGAACTTTAGAACCCTATTAAAGTCTATGGGACTCGAACGTTCACAATCTAAAGTGCTAATTTCAAAGGCTAATATGCAAGTTACTGTCCTAAAAAGTGTTTGGGGACCCGGGTCCTGCCCCAGGGGACATGGATCAATGCAAAAAAAGTTTTAAAAACTGACGTTTTTTCAGGAGCAGTGATTTTAATAATGATTAAAGTGAAACAATTAAAGTGTAATATTCCTTAAGATTTCGTACCTGGGGGGTGTCTATAGTATGCCTGTGAAGGGGCACATATTTCTGGTGCTTAGAACTGTCCCTGCACAAAGTGTCATTTCTGCAGAAAAAAAAATCCATTTAAAATCACTTGCGGCTATAATGAATTGTCAGCTCCGTAATACAGAGAACACTCATTGACTGTTCTCTGTATTATGGGAGCCGACAATACATTCATTGATTAAAAAAAAAAAAAAAAGTGTGGGGTTCCCCCAAATTCAATTACCAGGCCCTTCAGTATGGATATGGATATTAAGGGGGACCCCGCATCAAAATTTACGTGAGGGTACCCCTAAAAATCCATACCAGACCCTTTATCTGAGCACGCAAACCTGGCAGTCCGCAGGAAAAGAGGGGGGGACGAGAGAGAGCCCCCCCCTCCTGAACCATACCAGGCCACATGCCCTCAACTTTGGGAGGATGCTTTGGGGGTCTGTGACCCCTCAAAGCACCATGTCCCCATGTTGATGGGGAAAAGGCCCTCATCCCCACAACCCTGGCTGGTGGTTGTGAGGGTCTGCGGGCGGGGGGCTTATCAGAATCTGAAAGCCCCCTTTAACAAGGGGACCCCCAGATCCCAGCCCCCCCTGTTTGAAATGGTAAGGGGGTACAAAAGTGCCCCTACCATTTCACAATGAAAGTGTAAAAAATGGTTAAATAAGACAAACACACTTTTGAAAAATTCCTTTATTAAAAATGAAAAAAAGAAAAAAAGAAAAAGATTCCAGCGGTGGTAATCCACTCTTGCTATCCAGCGACGGATGATCATCTCTCTGGGGTCCAGCGATGGCTGATCTGATCCAGCAACGGGTGATTTTAAGTCCAGCACAGTCCATCCATGCATCCGTCTTCTGTCTCCACTGAGGAGACACTGCGGGGATCCTGGCGCCTGACGTTTCTTATATTAGGAGGGTGAGGGTGTAATGGAAACCTGCGTTACATCAGAGGGGGGCGGGGTCACCCATACGTCATTGGGGAAGCCCTGGCTTCCCTCATGAGCGTCAGAGGGGGCGGGGTCAGGTGACAAGTGGCCCCACCCTCCTAATATAAGAAACGTCAGTGCTGGGATCCCCGCAGTGTCTCCTCAGTGGAGACAGAAATCGGATGGATGGATGGACTGACCTGGACTGAGAAATCACCCGTCGCTGGATCAGATGAGCCATCGCTGGACCCCGGAGAGATGATAATCCGTCGCTGGATAGCAAGAGTGGATTACCACCGCTGGAATCTTTAGTTTATTTTTTTTATTTTTAATAAAGCAATTTTTCAAAAGTGTGTTTGTCTTATTTAACCATTTTTTACACTTTCTTTGTGAAATGGTAGGGGTATTTTTTTACCCCCTTACCATTTCAAATGGGGGGGCGGGATCTGGGGGTCCCCTTGTTAAAGGGGGCTTCAAGATTCTGATAAGCACCCCCACCTGCAGACCCCCACAACCACCGGCCAGGGTTGTGGGGATGAGGCCCTTGTCCCCATCAACATGGGGACATGGTGCTTTAAGGGGTCACAGACCCCCAAAGCATCCTCCCAATGTTGAGGGCATGTGGCCTGGTATGGTTCAGGAGGGGGGGGCGCTATCTTGTCCCCCCTCTTTTCCTGCAGCCTGCCAGTTTACGTGCTCGGATAAAGGGTCTGGTATGGATTTTTAGGGGGACCCCCATGTAATTTTTTTTTTTAATTTGACGCGGGGTTCCCCTTAATATCCATACCAGACCTGAAGGGCCTGGTAATTGAATTTGGGGGAACCCAATGCTTTTTTTTTTTTTTTTTTTTTTTTTATCAATGAATCTCATTGAGTGTTCTCTGTATTACGGAGCCGACCATTCATTATAGCCGCGAGTGATTTTAAATAAAAAAAATTTCTGCAGAAATTACACTTTGTGCAGGGGCAGTTCTAAGCACGGGAAGCATGCGCCCCTTCAAATGTTGGACCACAAGGGTGACATTTTTCTCATCACGGATGATGCATTACGTCACGCTGGCGCATGCGCAGTACACTGTTTTGAAGTCAGCAGCAGGCATCTTTGGCTAAGCTACTAGGACGGCACCTGGGACAACAAACAGCGCTATATAGCGCCCAGCAGAACTCCCAGCCAGGCCTCCCAGATCGATAGATGGCAGTAGATTGCTCCAGCTGCTAAAGCCCTATGCAGTGTATGACCCTCAGCCATCTGTGGACTTTTATGGAGACATTGAGACACCTGCCTGAGCATCTATGTCCCCTGTGTACTATGGCTGGGTGAACGGACCAGTGGTCCACGTGAGTCTGCTCTATATCTGTCAATACCATGCCTGTTCAGATTTGCGGCCGTTGTCCTCAGCTGCTTATTTTCCGGGACTGTACTTTGCTTTAGTCTTTAATTACTTGGCCTTATAAAATGATTGATTACCTAGACCAGTGATGGCGAACCTTGGCACCCCAGATGTTTTGGAACTACATTTCCCATGATGCTCAACTACACTGCAGAGTGCATGAGCATCAAGGGAAATGTAGTTCTAAAACATCTGGGGTGCCAAGGTTCGCCATCACTGACCTAGACTGTCCACTAACCAGTGGCTGTATGCCACCTTCTGCACAGGCCTTAATAACAGTTCATCACAAACATCTTCAAGTTAACTAACGGTACATTATTCCAGGGACTTCAAGTGTACAGCTATTTTCATCATTACCCTTGTATATCCCCCAGCTGGGGGGCTTCTTGAGCACCAATGACGGGCTGAGCACACTGATCAACGGTGGTACTCGCCGGGATCTGTGAGCCAATCACCTAACATCCTCTGCACTTTATTAGGTAGCTCTATAGATGGTATCTGATGCATATACAGTATGCACTTTATGTGATATAGTTGTTTTTGTTTAGACAACGTTGTCTTCATTTTTAAGTGGACCAAGGTGTTGGTGATGGGTATTTAGTGATTGCAATACAGGTGATACTCGAAAAATTAGAATATCGTGCAATAGTTCATTTATTTCACTAATGCAACTTAAAAGGTGAAACTAATATATGAGATAGACTCATTACATGCAAAAGCAAGATGGTTCAAGCCGTGATTTGTCATAATTGTGATGATTATGGCTTACAGCTCACAAAAACCCCAAATTCACAATCTCAGAAAATTAGAATATTACATGCAATCAATAAAACAAGGATTGTACATAGAACAATATCGGACCTCTGAAAAGTATAAGCTTGCCTATGTACTCAGTACTTGGTTTGGGCCCCTTTTGCTGCAATTACTGCCTCAATGTGGCGTAACATGGAAGCCATCAGCCTGTGGCACGGCTGAGGTGTTATGGAAGGACCAGGAGGCTTCAATAGTGGTCTTCAGCTCTTTTGCATTGTTTGGTCTCATGTGCCTCTCATCTTTCTCTTGCCAATCCCCCATAGATTCTCTATAGGGTTCAGGTCAGACGAGTTTTCTGGCCAATCAAGCACAGTAATCCCATGGTCACTGAACCAGGTTTTGGTGCTTTTGGCAGTGTGGGCAGGTGCCAAGTCCTGCTGAAAAATGAAGTCAGCATCCCCATAGAGCTCATCTGTGGAAGGAAGCATGAAGTGCTCCAAAATCTCCTGGTAGACGGCTGCATTGACCTTGGACTTAATGAAGCACAGTGGACCAACACCAGCAGATGACTTGGCTCCCCAAATCAACACAGACCGTGGAAACTTCACACTGGACTTCAAGCACCTTGCAGTGCGTGCCTCTCCATTCTTCCTCCATACTCTGGGTCCTTGGTTTCCAAATGAGATGCAAAATTTGCTCTCATCAGAAAAGAGGACTTCTTTGGACCACTGAGCAGCAGACCAGGTCTGTTTTTCTTTAGCCCAGGTAAGACGCTTCTGACATTGTTTGTTGTTCAGGGGTGGCTTGAGAAGAGGAATACGACACTTGAAGCCCACGTCCAGGATCCGTCTGTGTGTGGTGGCTCTTGATGCACTGATGACTCCAGCCTCAGTCCACTGCTTGTGAAAGTTCTCAACACTTTTGAAGGCCCTTTTCCTGACAATCCTCTCCAGGCTGTGGTCATCTCTGCTGCTTGTGCACCTTTTTCTTCCACACTTTTCCCTTCCACGTAACTTTCTATTAATGTGCTTTGATACAGCACTTTGGGAACATCCAACTTCTTTTGCAATTACATTTTGAGGTTTTCCCTCCTTATGGAGGGCGTCAATGATGATTTTCTGCACAACTGTCAGGTCAGCCGTCTTTCCCATGATTGTGATTCCTACTGAACCCGACTGAGAGACCATTTAAAGGCTCGGGAACCCTTTGCAGGTGGCTTAATTATCTGATTAGAGTGGGACATTTTGAGGCAAGAATATTGCACCTTTTCACAATATTCTAATCTTCTGAGGTTGTGGATTTGGGGTTTTCATGAGCTGTAAGCCATAATCACCACAATTAAGACAAATCTTGAGTCTATGGTATAGCTTACGGAGACCACACTCATTTCGGTGGGACGCTGCACCAGTAGACACATATCCAATATGGTGTAGCTATTACTCAACCATGAGCTGATGACCTCCATCTCTTTTTTTATACGAATTCTGGCTTAACATTGGCTGTCCAAGCTTTCCATCATAATCTGGATTTTTCTCTGGTTCTACAGGCTCCCAACATCATATATAGAAGTGTAATTTTTCTACAGCTACTATATATGACAGGGCCCTTCCTGTCAATGGTTGTTAACCACTTGCTTACTGGGCACTTAAACCCCCCTCCTGCCCAGACCAATTTTCAGCTTTCAGCGTTGTCACTCTTTGAATGACAATTGCGCGGTCATACAACACTGTACCCAAATGAAGTTTTTATCATTTTTTTCACACAGATAGACCTTTCTTTTGGTGGTATTTAATTGCTGCTGGGTTTTTTATTCTTTTGCTAAATAAAACAAAATGGACCGAAATTTTGAAAAAACAACAACAAAAAAAACAACTGTTTCATAGTTTGTTATAAAATGTTGAAAACAAGTAATTTTTCTCCTTCACCGATGTGCACTAATAAGGCTGCACCGATGGGCACTGATAGGCAGCATTGATGGGCACTGATAGGTGGCACTGATGGGCACTGATAGGTGGCACTGATGGGCAGTGATAGGCACTGATAAGGTGGCACTAATGGGCACTGAGAGGTGGCACTGATAAGCACTAATGAGGCGGCACTGATAGGTGACCCTGAGAGGTGGCACTGATAGTTGGCACTGGTGGTTGGCACTGAAGGGCACTGATAGGTGGCACTGATAAGCTGCACTCATAGGGGCACTGATGGGCACTGGTAGGCACTGGAAGGTGACACTGATTGGCAGCACTGATCTGTGGCACTGATTATTAGACAGTGATGGGCATTGATTGGCAGCACTGGTGGGCATTGATGGGTGGCACTGTGAGTGCTGGTAGTTGGCACTGGTAGGTGGCACAGTGGGTACTAGCAGGTGACATTGGTGGGCACAGCTGTGGCTTTCTAAATGATGTCCCTCTGACAGAAGCCGATTACCGAGCTTCTGTTTAGATCCCGTGATCAGCCGTCATTGGCTGACAGCTGATCACGTGGTAAAGGGCCGTGATCGACCACTTACTTGGATCTGTGATCAGCCCGGTCTCATTGACTCGGTGGTCACAGAGTGTGCCGCGTGCGACCCGCAGGGTCACGCAGACTGTGCTTGCTCGGGAGGACGTCCAGGGACGCCCTCCTGACAATTAAGGCCCGCGCTGTAGCCGGGCCCCCATACATTTAGGCTCCATTCACATCTTTGTGTCGTGGATCATTTGGCAAAATCGCTACAACTCTGCCCGCGATCCAGGATGCCAAGATGTGAACAGAGCTTTACCGGCTGGGAATCCCCGAACCATGTAAACAAAGGGTAGCGGATATCACCCAAGAGACTCCACCCCATTTAGCAACAGGAGCTGGGAGATATCATTTGCTGAGAGTGGATCGGCCTCCCTGGATGATCTGAATATTTATGGATATACATCATTAGACTTTTTTTCTTTTTTTTCTTTTTTAATTAAAGGTCTTGTCTGAAAGTGTGGTATTATTTACTGATTATGTTAAGAAAAAAAATGTTTAAAAAATGTAATAAAACATTATTTATTTCATTATTTTATAACATACCCTCTCCAGTCAGCATCCCTGATCACCACCACACCAGTCATATGATGGCACTGTACTCTACTGGTGTCAGTAAAAAAAAAAAAAGTGAAAAAATCCCAAATTTTAATAAATTTGTTCAAAATTTGGGACAAAAAAATTACAACTTAAAGCGGAGGTCCACCCTAAAATGGACCTCCGCTCATCTGATCCCTCCCCCCCTCCGGCGCCACAATCGGCACCTTTCAGGGGGGAGGGGGGTGCAGTTACCTGGATAATCCAGGTAACTGCACCCACTTCCGGGCTAGCTGCCTGCGGAACGAGCGTAGGTTACGCCCCCGTTCCGCAAGCGCCCGCCCCCTTCAGGAAGTGCCCCGCTGCCTGCTGGGAAACACACAGCTCCCAGAGGCAGCGGGGACCGTCCGGATTGCGCCGCGCGGCTCGCGCATGCGCAGTAGGGAACCGGGAAATGAAGCCGAAAGGCTCCATTTCCTGATTCCCATACCCAAGATGGCGGCGGGACCCGGCCGCCGAGCGAGCGATCGGCTTCGGGTGCCGACATCGCGGGCGCGCTGGACAGGTAAGTGTCACTATTTAAAAGTCAGCAGCTGCAGTATTTGTAGCTGCTGGCTTTTAAAAAAAAAAAAAAAAAACGCGGAGTCCCGGTGGACTCCCGCTTTAAAAAAAAAAACCTCACCATGCCTCTTACTAAATACCTTGGACTGTCTGTTTTCCCAAAAAGGGACATGTGGGGGGTGGGGGGGGGGGTATTTTTACTTCTGTAGCATTTTAAGGACCTCAAGAAATGAGATGGGCCATTAATACATCCGGATTGGTCAATTTTCAGATATACAATATGTTACCAAAAGTATTAGGACGCCTGCCTTTACATGCACATGAACTTTATTGGCATCCCAGTCTTAGTCTGTAGGGTTCAATATTGAGTTGGCCCACCCTTTGCCGCTATAACAGCTTCAACTCTTCTGGGAAGGCCATCCACAAGGTTTAGGAGCGTGTCTATGGGAATGTTTTGACCATTCTTCCAGAGGTGCATTTGTGAGGTCAGGCACTGATGTAGGACAAGAAGGCCTGGCTCGCAGTCTCCGCTCTAATTCATCCCAAATGTGTTCTATCAGGTTGAGGTCGGGACTCTGTGTAGGCCCGTCAAGTTCCTCCACCCAAAACTCGCTCCTCCATGTCTTTATGGACCTTAATTTGTGCACTGGTGTGCACTCATGTTGGAACAGGAAGAGGCCATCCCCCAATCTGTTCCCACAAAGTTGGGAGCATGAAATTGTCCAAAATATCTTGGTATGCTGACACCCCCTTAAGAATTCAAATCACTGGAACTAAGGGGCCAAGCCCAACCCCTGAAAAGCAACCCCCACACCATAATCCCCCCTCCAACAAATGATTGGGACCAGTGCACAAAGCAAGGTCCATAAAGCCATGGATGGGAGAGTTTGGGGTGGAGGAACTTGGCTGGCCTGTACAGAATCCTGACTTCAACCCAATAGAATACCTTGGGGATGAATATATATATATATATATATATATATATATATATATATATATATATATATATATATATATATATATAATATTGGGATACAGTGGTGTGAAAAAGTGTTTGCCCCCTTCCTCATTTCCTGTTCCTTTGCATGTTTGTCACACTTAAGTGTTTCGGAACATCAAACCAATTTAAACAATAGTCAAGGACAACACAAGTAAACACAAAATGCAATTTGTAAATGAAGGTGTTTATTATTAAAGGTGAAAAAAAATCCAAACCATCATGGCTCTGTGTGAAAAAGTGATTGCCCCCTAAACCTAATAACTGGTTGGGCCACCCTTAGCAGCAACAACTGCAACCAAGCATTTGCGATAACGTGCAATGAGGCTTTTACAGCGTCCTGGAGGAATTTTGGCCCACTCATCTTTGCAGAATTGTCCTAATTCAGTTACATTAGAGGGTTTTCGAGCATGAACGGACTTTTTAAGGTCATACCACAACATCTCAATAGGATTCAGGTCAGGACTTTGGCTAGGCCACTCCAAAGTCTTCATTTTGTTTTTCTTCAGCCATTCGGTGGTGGACTTGCTGGTGTGTTTAGGATCATTGTCCTGCTGCAGAACCCAAGTTCGTTTCAGCTTGAGTACACGAACAGATGGTCGGACATTCTCCTTCAGGATCTCTTGATAGACAGCAGAATTCATAGTTCCTTTTATCACGGCAAGTCTTCCAGGTCCTGAAGCAGCAAAACAGCCCCAGACCATCACACTACCACCACCATATTTTACTGTTGGTATAATGTTCTTTTTATGAAATGCAGTGTTCCTTCTACGCCAGATATACTTGGACACACACCTTCCAAAGAGTTCCACTTTTGTCTCATCGGTCCACAGAATGTTGTCCCAAAAGTCTTGGGGATCATCAAGATGTGTTGTGGAGAAATTGAGACGAGCTTTGATGTTCTTTTTGCCCAGCAGTGGTTTTCTCCTTGGAACTCTGCCATGCAGGCCATTTTTGCCCAGTCTTTTCCTGATGGTGGAGGCATGAACGCTGACCTTAACTGAGGCAAGTGAGGCCTGCAGTTCCTTGGACGTTGTTGTGGGGTCTTTTGTGACCTCTTGGATGAGTCGTCGCTGCGCTCTTGGGGTAATTTTGGGCGACCGGCCACTCCTGGGAAGGTTCACCACTGTTCCATGTCTTTGCCATTTGTGGATAATGACTCTCACTGTGGTTCGCTGGATTTCCAAAGCTTTGGAAATGGCTTTATAACCCTTTCCAGACTGATAGATCTCAATTACTTTCTTTCTCAATTGTTCCTGAATTTCTTTGGGTCTCGGCATGATGTGTAGCTTTTAAGGATCTTCTGGTGGACCTTACTGTGTCAAGCAGCTCCTATTTAAGTGATGCCTTGATTGTGAACAGGTGTGGCAATAATCAGGCCTGGGTGTGGCGAGAGAAATTGAACTCAGGTGTGGACAACCACAGTTATAGTATGTTTTAACAAGGGGGGCAATCACTTTTTCACACAGGGCCATGATGGTTTGGATTTTTTTTCACCTTTAATAATAAACACCTTCATTTACAAATTGCATTTTGTGTTTACTTGTGTTGTCCTTGACTATTGTTTAAATTGGTTTGATGTTCCGAAACACTTAAGTGTGACAAACATGCAAAGGAACAGGAAATGAAGAAGGGGGCAAACACTTTTTCACACCACTGTAGATAGATACATAGCACCCTCCTAGATAGGTACTAGGAGTAGATAGATTTAGCATTGCTCACTGTAGTCAGTATTTTTGTGTTAGGTAAATTTAGCTCTAGGTCACTGTAGGTGAATGTGATTGTTTAGTTTCTGCTCTATGACTCGATGGGCTGCAGATTTGATTGCTCTCACTTGGTATCTCCAGGGTTACCTAGATAATTCTGGACCTTAGTTGTGGAATAATGTAAATGGGAAGCATGCGAGCCAGGCCTCCCCATCCAACCTCAGTGCCTGACCTCACAATGCTCTTCTGGAAGAATGGTCAAACATTCCCATAGACATAGTCCTAAACCTTGTGGACAGCCTTCCCAGAACAGTTGAAGCTGTTATAGCTGCAAAGCAGTGGCGTAACTAGAACCTTCAGGGCCCCGGTGCAAGAAACTATGAAGGGCCCCCCTGAACCCCGGCCAGGGCCCTTCCCTCCGAGTCCGGCGGTGGAACTCCAGGGCGTGATCACAGGTATGACCTTTGTTAGCCCTGTAGTTCCACCACTGGTATCAGTAGTTTTTATTTATTTATTTATTTACATTTTTAGGTGCCCCATTGGGGGACTGTCCCTAGGTAGGATTGAGTCCCCGTCCCCAGAAGAGATGAGGTATTTTTCTCCAGGGCAGATGAAGTTACTGCCCCCAGGTGAGAAGGGGTCCCTGTCCCCAGGGGAGGTGGGGGTCCCTGTCCCCACGTGAGAAGGGGTCCCTGTCCCCAGGGGGATATGGAGGGGATGAGGGGGCTGCATGGGCCCCCTGCATCACAGGGCCCAGTTGCGGTCATGACTGCTACACCCCCTATAGTTACGCCCCTGCTGCAAAGGGTGGGCCAACTCAATATTGAACCCTACGGACTAAGACTGGGATGCCATTAAAGTTCATGTAAGTGTAAAGGCAGGTGTCCCAAGACTTTTGGTAATATAGTGTATCTAACTGGAAATGCAAGATCATAGTACCACATTAAATGCATCAAATTTGCAAGTCACATGAATCCATAACCTTTAAACATGAGACCCCAAGTCCTGATTTCCAGCACATGACATCTATGAGGGGTAGATATAGGATATGACCAGGAATAACTCATCATTCTTACCATCTCCCCCTCGCTATTAATGACCACCAGTTGGGCATTCAGGTCCTCACATTCTTTCTTGGAAACATTCCATGGTTGTGTATCTGAGGACACGTAGTAACAGCTGAGTCCATAGTGTGTCCACCCCGTACTGCATGTTAGATTAAGAGAGCCTGAGGGACCAAGAAAAGAGGATTACGAGGGACAAGCCACATTGTATTCATTATAGTAGTTCAGATGGACCAAGATAGTAAAATTGTAGTGAAAGGGAATCATTGATAAATAGCATTACATCTCCAATTGTAACCCCCTGGCTTCTTTTATGTCTTGTATGTATGTTATGTATTGTATTCTCAACTAGGGGGACCTTGTCCGATCATGTGTAGAGAATTCCGATTGGACAAAGTGCCACGGAATGTCCGACCGTGTGTACAAGAGCTTACACTAGGGTTTGACACAATCAAACCCTTCAGGTGTCCCTTTACACCCATCGACATCTGATCCAATCCTATCCGCTAAAAACAGACAGATGGGGATCCATTCTCCATCCACCTGGTGGATCGGATAGCTAAATGGACAGGTAGTCTGCTTACATCTGTCCACCCATAGAGGAGATGTCCATATCTCCTGGACATAAGCGGAGTGGACACGGACAAGCCACCTGCCTGCTCATTGGTGACCAGTGGATAGACTCCACGCTGAGTGGTGGAGCCCGCCCCGTGTGTAAGGGGCCTAAGGAAAATTCCTAAGATGTGGTCTGTTTACTCCTTCCCCGGCAGCTACATAAAGATTATGTGGGGTGTGGCAAAGGAGCTGGCCCAGCAAAGATGACAATTAGACACTTCCAGATGAGGACATAGGTTGGACTTGTGTCTTCTTTCCAACCTCGCCTACTATGCAACTAGGAGAAGGTGATGATGGACAAGGAAGGAGAGGGCTGTGCTACAGAATTGACTAGTCACAGTTACACACGATAACATTACATTCGACCATGGCTCCTCCCCATTCATTTGGCCCCTCCTAACTCAAATGCTACTTTGTATAGTAAGCTAAAGCTTACAGTGGGGATCGAAAGTTTGGGCACCCCAGGTAAAAAATGTGTATTAATGTGCATAACGAAGCCAAGGAAAGATGTAAAAATCTCCAAATGGCATCAAATTACAGATTAGACATTCTTATAATATGTAAAAAAAAGTTAGATTTTATTTACATCATTTACACTTTCAAAATTACAGAAAACAACAAAAATGGCGTCTGCAAAAGTTTGGGCACCCTGCAGAGTTAATATCTTGTACTGCCACCTTTGGCAAGTATCACAGCTTGTAAACGCTTTTTGTAGCCAGCCAAGAGTCTTTCAATTCTTGTTTGAGGTATCTTTGCCCATTCATCCTTACAAAAGTGTTCCGGTTCTTTGAGATTTCTGGGCTGTCTGTCACGCACTGCTCTTTTACGGTCTATCCATAGATTTTCAATAATGTTGAGGTCAGGAGATTGTGAAGGCCATGGCAAAACCTTCAGTTTAAGCCTCTTGATGTAATCCCCGGGGATTTTGAGGTGTGTTTAGGATCATTATCCATTTGTAGAAGCCATCCTCTCTTTAACTTCAGATTTTTCATAGATTTCATCAAGTTACCATCCAAAATTGTTAATATTTTATTGAATCCATTTTTCCTTCTACTCGTGAAATGTTCCCTGTGCCACTGGCTGCAATACAACCCCAAAGCATGATTAAACCACCCCCATGCTTAACAGTTGGACAGAGGTTCTTTTCATTCTATTCTGTGCCCTTTCTTCTCCAAACGTACCTTTGCTCATTCCGGCCAAAAAGTTCTATTTTAACCTCATCGGTCCACAGAACTTGTTTCCAAAATGCCTCAGGCTTGTCTATATGTTCATTTGCAAAGTTCAAACACTGATTTTTGTGGCAAGGACGTAGAAGAGGTTTTCTTCTGATGACTCTTCCATGAAGACCATATTTGTACAAGTATCTCTTTATAGTGGAATAGTGTACCACAACTCCAGTGTCTGCCAGATCTTTCTGGAGGGATCGTGCAGTCAAACGTGGGTTTTGAATTGCTTTTCTCACAATCCTGCGAGCTGTTCTGTCTGATATTTTTCTTGGTCTTCCAGATCTTGTTTTAACTTCCACTGTTCCTGATGACTGCCATTTCTTAATTACATTCCGAACAGAGGATATTGACATCTGAAAACGCTTTGCTATCTTCTTATAGCCTTCTCCAGCTTTGTGAGCGTCAACTATTTTCAGTTTCAGTTTTCTAGACAACTGCTTAGAAGAACCCATGGTGCTGATTGTTGGGGCAAGGTCAGATGAGTCTGGCCATTTAAAACCTTTGAGATTGACATCACCTGGTCTTCCCAGACGATGATTGAGAACAATCCATGACACTGGCAGGTCTCAGCTTTGCAAAAGGGGCAGTGCATGCTATAAATTCTACAGGGTGCTCAAACTTTTGCAGATGCCATTTTTTGTTTTCTGTAATTTTGAAAGTGTAAATGATGGAAATAAAATCTAACTTTTTTTTGACATATTATAAGAATGTCTAATCTGTAACGTGATGCCATTTGGAGATTTTTCCATCTTTCCTTGGCTTCGTTATGCACATTAATACACATTTTTACCTGGGGTGCCCAAACTTTCGATCCCCACTATATCTGCTGGAATTGCCGCTATAACCTTTAGTGCAGATACCACACCTTATAGTAAAAAAAAAAAAAAAAAAACAGAAAATTCAGGGATATCAGGAAGGACGGGATAAACGTACTTTTCGTTTTCTGGACCTCTTCTGTCACTTTCCCCAAAACTCCCAACATTCGCTGAATTTCGCTGTAAAGAAAAGCTGAAATACACAGAAAGTCAGTTAATATCTGCCAGATCTATCTATCCATCTATTAGACACGTGCAGTTTTTTTTTTTTTGTTCGGAATTTAAAGTAGGTCAAATTTTCATTTTTTCGGAAATTGTGGTATATCTGAAGTACCGAATTTAAACGAATCTGAAATGATGAAAAAAAAAAAATAATAATTCAGACAAAATTCTAATTCTTATTGTTTCGAATCGTTTTCAAATAGTTTTCCAATTTCCAATAATGGAATGGAATAAAATAGAATAGAAAATAAAGAAATTGAATAAGAAAAAAATATATAACAGAATAGAAAAGAATATAACAGAAAATAAAAGCATAACATATAATAGTAAAGTAAAACAGAACAAAATAGAATAGAAAATAAGATTAGAATAGAATAAAAATAATAGAATAAAATAGAATATAACCATCTTCTGAATTTCAAAATAGAATAGAATAATTTAATTAGAATTTATGAAAAAACATGAGAAAATAATTGAAAAGAATAGAATAGGGGAAAAAAGAATAGAATAGACTATATTAGAATAGAAAAGAATAGAATTCAACAAAAACAATAAACTAGAATAGAAAAAATATAACCATTTCCCAAAATTCAAATAGAATCAATTTAAATTAGAACAGAATCAAAAACAATAGATCAGAATAGAATAGAATTTTCTTTTTTTTTTTGGTGTTTTTATTTTTGGAGTACCTTGGCTAGGGATTAGGGAAGAATTATGTACAGACGAGGACACTTTAACTTTTCTTCTTCTGCAGCAATTTTAGCACAATCCTTGCAGGGGCCAGTAATGGACTTAGCTTAGTTGAAGAAGATGAAAGGTTCAAAATAAGTGCTAATTTTAATGGCTAATATGCAAGATATTGTCCTAAAAAAGGGTTTGGGGACCTGGCTCCTGCCCCAGGGGACATGGATGAATGCCAATTTTTGTTTTTTTAAATGGCCGTTTTCCGGGAGCACTGATTTTAATGACGATTAAAGTGAAAAAAAAAATGTGAAATATTCCTTTAAATATTGTGCCTGGGGGGGTGTCTATAGTATTCCTGTGAAGTGGAATGTGTTTCCCCTGTTTAGAACAGTCCCTGCACAAAATGACATTTAACAAAAAAAAAGTCATTTAAAACTGCTTGTGGTTTTAATGTAATGTCTTGTTCCAGCAATATTAATGAAAATCATTGAGAAAAAATTGCATGGGTAGCCCCCCTGCCCATTATCAGCCCCTTTGGGTCTTGTACGGATATTAAGGGGAACCCTGTACCCAAATTAAAAGAAGGAAAGACGTGGGGCCCCCAGGCCAAATATACTCAGAAGAACAGTATACAGGCAGTGCAAACAAGACAGGGACTGTGTAGGTTTGTTGTGTTAAGTAGAATCTGTTTGTAATTTTGAACTGGTACATTTTAAAGTGTAGCTCCAGTCAAAAAATCTATTTTTAAGTTTTTTGGAAAACATAGGGAAGGGTTATTACCCTTGAATAATTTTTTGGGCCGTCCGTCTTTTTTTCATCTCACTTCCTGTTGTCTCCTTCCGTTTGCAAGAAGGAGACGTTTGTAAGTTAGATGTTTGAAAGTAGGGGCCTGCCCTATATGCTCTACAGAAATGTGGCCCTAAGGTGTTGGTGCTGCCACAACACTGTAAGCCCTCAAAGTGACTCTTGGTGGGCGCTGGTGTGCCCTGCTGTAAACGATTATATCAAGAATTGTAATTACATGCCATTGCTGAACAGTGGTAGAAAAATTGGGCCTTTGGTGGTTGTGGTGGTGGTGGTGCTGCTGGTGGCACAACACTATAAGTCCTCACAGTTACTTTCGGTGGGTGCAGGAACAGGCCCTGCTGTGAAATATTATATCAAGAATTGTAATTACATGCTCCTGTTAAACAGGGGCTGGAAAATTGGGCCTTGGGCACTGGTGCTGGTGCCATGACACTGCAACCTCTCCCAGATACTCTAGTTGGAGTGCAGGAATGAGCCCTGCTGCAAAACATTTCATCAAAAAATTGTAATTACATGCCACTGTTAAACAAGGGCTGAAAAATTGGGCCTATACACTGCAACCTCTCCCATATACTCTAGTTGGAGTGCAGAAATGAGCCCTGCTGCAAAGCATTGCATCAAAAATTGTAATTACACGCCCCTGTTAAACAGGGGCTGAAAAATTGGGCCTCAGGCACTGGTGCTGGTGTCGCGACACTGCAACCTCTACCATATACTCTAGTTGGAGTGCAGGAATGAGCCCTGCTGCAAAGCATTGCACCAAAAATTGTAATTACATGCCCCTGTTAAACAGGGGGTGAAAAATTGGGCTGGTGGCATCACCCAGAACCAAAAATGTTCTTCCAAGATATCAGGAGGAGGAGGAGGAAGAGGATAGACAGTCAACATAACAGGACAGTCACTCAGCATCAGCATAGGCAGTCTTGAAGGGATGTGATATTTCAAAAAAAAAAATATTCGGTTACATCAGCTTCAGGTGCTTGGTAGCTGGTGGTTATCGAAGACTGATTCATCTTTATGAAGGTCAGTCGATCAACTGAGTCGGTGGACAGGCACACCCTGTGATCGGTTAGAAAGCCTCCAGCAGCACTGAAGGTGCGTTCCGAAAGAACGCTGGATGCAGGACAGGCCAGTAGCTAAATTGCATACTGTGCAAGCTCTGGCCAGTAATCCATCCTCAAGACCCAGTAAGCCAGAGGATTTTTGGTGGGAAAGGTGTCCAAGTCTGACCTTGCCCCTAGGTATTCCTGCACCATGTAAATCAGACGCTGGCGATGGTTGCTGGAACCGATCATACCTTGGCGCTGCGGACTAAAAAATTGTCTGACCGGTCAGACGGCAACCTTCTCCACCGCTCCTTCTGTGACTGACCGAAGACTCAGCAATACGTTGTCCAGGACCAGGAGTTTGTAACCTCCCAGTCTCTGGGAACGCATTGCACAGACCTTTCTGCAAGGCCTCCTGGAGATGTTTCATCCTCTGCTCCCTTTGCGACGGCAAGATAAGGTCGGCAACCTTACCCTTGTACCGTGGATCAAGGAGAGTGGCCAGCCAGTAATGGTCCCTCTCCTTGATCTGAAGAATATGAGGATCCTTCCGCAGGCTTTGCAGGATCAGGGAGGCCGTGCAGCGTAGGTTAGCTGACACATTCGGTCAGGAGTCCTCTGGGTCACTAAGAACAACATGATCCGCAGCCACCTCCTCCCAGCCAAGTACAAGTCCACGGGTTTCTTGGAACTGTAAATCATCCCTAAAAGACTGCTGCTGCTGATGCTGAGTGCCAGGCTCCACCTCCATGCTGACACAAGCCGCCTCCTCCTCCTCCTACTTGTGCTCTTCCTGTGTGATGGGTGGGACAGCAGGAACACTGTCTGGATAAAGGGGTCCTTGAGAGGCAAGGAAGTCCTCCTCTTCATGCCTCTGTTCTGCCTCAAGTGCCCTGTCCATTATTCCACACAGCGTATGCTCCAACAGGTGGAGAAGAGGTACAGTGTCACTCATGCATGCACTGTCACTGCTTACCATCCCCATGGCCTCCTCAAATGGTGACAGGACAGTGCATGCATCCCTGATCATGCCCCACTGGTGAGAAAAATCTGAGCTCCCCTGACCCTGTCCTAGTGCCATAGTCGCACAGGTACTCACTGATGGCCCTCTGCTGCGTGTGCAGCCGCTGCAGCATGGCCAACGTTCAGTTCCACCTGGTGGGCATGTCACATATAAGGCGGTTATTGGACAGGTTCAAATCCTTTTGGAGCTCAGCCAGCCGAGCACTGGCATTATATGATTTGCGGAAATGCACACAGACTTTCCTGGCCTGCCTCAGGACATCCTGTAAGCCTGGATACCTGCCCATGAACCGCTGCATCACCAGGTTAAGGACGTGAGCCACACAGGGCACATGGGTCAGTTGTCCCAGTTGGAGGGCGGAGAGGAGCTTGGTGCCATTTTCGCAAACCACCATTCCTGGCTTAAGCTGGCATGGCGTCAACCACCTCTCGGCCTGCCCCTGCAGAGCTGACAAAATATCTGCCCCAGTGTGGCTCCTGTCCCCCAAACAAACCAGCGCAAGCATGGCATGGCATCTTTTTGCCTGCGTACTTGCGTAGCCCCTTGAACGCCTACGGAGCACCGCTGTTTCCGAGGACAAAGCACTGGAAGAGGCCATGGAGGAAGAAGAAGAGGAGGAGGGGGTGGAGGAGAGAGGTGTGTCAAAACCAGTAGTAGTAGCATTTTCGAGGCGTGGTGGCGGAACAACCTCCAACACTACTGCACCTTGTCCTGGCTCCTTCCCAGCTGCCAGAAGAGTGACCCAATGGGCCGTGAAAAATAGGTAACGTCCCTGTCCATGCCTGCTGGACCATGAGTCAGTGGTAATATGCACCTTACCGCTGACCGCCTGGCCAGCGAGGCATGGACATTGCCTTTCACATGCCAGTAGAGAGATAGAGGTAGCAGTTGAAGTGCTAGCAATTTAGCCAAGCTAGCATTCAACCGCTGGGCATGTGGATGGCTGGGAATGAACTTCTTTCGACGGTCCAGCAGCTGGGGCAGGGAAATTTGCCTGCTACAATCGGATGTCGGTGTACTGTTAGCAGAGTGCGCGCAAGTACTTGGCTGTGACACACCTAAGGCCGCGTACACACGGGCGGATTGTCTGTCCAACTTAGTCCGCTGAACCGTGTTTCAGCGGACAATCCGCTCGTATGTGGGCTTCAGCTGACTTGTTGAGCGGACAGTCTGACGAACAAAGTCTTACGGAATTTCCGTAATTTTGTCCGTCCAAACTTGGTTTTGTCCGTCCAAACTTGGTTTCAGCGGAAGAGTCCGCTCGTGTGTAGGCAAGTTGGACGGACTAAGTATGGCGCATGCTCAGAAAGGATTTACACGGCCGAAGGTTGCATTGCGGTGTATTGGACGTCGTTTTTCTAGTCCCGTTGTACGTGCTGTATACGTCATCGCGCAAGCTTTCAGCGGACTGTCTGTTCATCGTGTGTGGTCAAGTCCGTTCATTCAAAAGTTGGACGGACTGTCTGTCGGATTGTCTGACGAACTTAGTTGGCCAGACAATCCGCCCGTGTGCACGCGGCCTAATTCTACACCTTCATTCCTCTCAGTGCAGGTTTCAGAGAGGACTGAAGGTCTAGTTGGTTGGAGATCCCAGCTGATGAGGAGCAAGGAGAGGTCCGCTTTGTTCTTTGGTGTGGGTCTTTGAGCCTGGGTGAGAGAGGATTAGGAGGATGAGGAGGGCTTGATCATCCACTCTAGCAAGTCTTCAGCATGATGTGGCTCAACACGTCCAGCTGCCGAAAATAAGGACAAGCATGTCCAATGGCCACGTGCTGATGACGATGCACCATGTCCACGACCAACACTGTTGTCTCTAGACACAGAGCCTGCTTGCCCTCTTTTATTGGCTCGTGACTGTCTGCCTCTCCTTGTTGGCCTTCCAGACATAGTAATGGCCTGCAGGGAGATGGGAAAACCAGCAATTGGGTAGCTTTATGTGCACACTGAGCAGATGACACAGTACACCAACTGTAATTACTGCAGCTGCCTGCCTGTGTTACAGAAACAGAACAACACCAGTAATATTTGATAGCTTCAGGTGTATACTGTGCAGAAGGCACACAACACCCACTCTAGCTGATGCAGATGCCTGTATTACAGAAACAGAGCACCAGTAATAAAGGGTATCTTCACGTGTATACCTTGCTGGAGGCACACAACACCCACTTTAACTGCTGCAGATGCCTGTATTACAGAAACAGAACACCAGTAATAAAGGGTATCTTCACGTGTATACCTTGCTGGAGGCACACAACACCCACTTTAACTGCTGCAGATGCCTGTATTACAGAAACAGAACACCAGTAATAAAGGGTATCTTCAGGTGTATACTGTGCAGGAGGCACACAACACCCACTTTAACTGCTGCAGATGCCTGTATTACAGAAACAGAACACCAGCAATAAGGGGTATCTTCAGGTGTATACTGTGCTGGAGGCACACAACACCCACTTTAACTGCTGCTGATGCCTGTATTACAGAAACAGAAAATCAGCAATAAGGGGTATCTTCAGGTGTATACTTTGCTGGAGGCACACAACACCCACCTTAACTGCTGCAGATGCCTGTATTACAGAAACAGAACACCAGCAATAAAGGGTATCTTCAGGTGTATACTGTGCTGGAGGCACACAACACCCACTTTAACTGCTGCAGATGCCTGTATTACAGAAACAGAACACCAGCAATAAGGGGTATCCTCAGGTGTATACTATGCTGGAGGCACACAGCACCCACTTTAACTGCTGTAGATGCCTGTATTACAGAAACAACACAACACCCACTTTAACAGCGCTAGGTTTTCAAGCCACAAAGACACTGTCCCTGCCTACACTGCTCTTTCCCTGACCGCCGCAACACACTACACAAGGCCACCATGCTGGCGGCCTTATATAGTGTGGGGCGTGTGCTTAACCCCCCTGAGCTATAATTGCCTGTGGCCAATTATGGCTCTCCTCACTGCCGGCGCTGTGATTGGCCAAGCATGCGGGGTCACAGCGCATGCTTGGCCAATCATGAGCCAGCAATGAACTGCGATGGCGCAGTGCATTGTGGGCTGTGAGCGCCACATGAATATGGCGTGAACGGCCCACAGAGTTCTGGCTTCGCCAAACGAGCGAACAGCCGGTGTTCGAGTCGAACATGCATTTGACTCGAACATAGAGCTCATCCCTACTCACTAGCCCTCAGATGAATGAATGCCTCCTTCCAATGTCTGAAAGTAGTCCCAGACCAGAGTCAACCAGGCAGTACCTCGATCAGCTAGCCCAGCTGAGGCCTCACAAACAGAATTCTCAGATTCCAGGATAAGACATTAATGCTCTAGAGCTCAAACTATTTATACCCTTACCCAGAAGTCACCTGTGCAAGGGCCCACAAGATTAGCGAAAGCAGTTTGAATATTCATGCTGACCATTTACATTACTATGTCTATATTACCTATGGTCCAGAATTATCTAGGGCATGATGCCCCAGTAGAAGTACCATAGTACGAAACATGTTGGGTACATAACCTGCTTGGATCCACATCCCACCTTTTTTTATCTGTTGTTCACGATCACGCTTAGTACGCATCTTGAGTGATAGTTTGTACGTTTTTTACCTATTTTATTTAAATACATTTTTATGTGGAGGCTTTTTTTTCTATTTCCCATGATTGATGCTGCTTTTGGGATGACCACTAACATCTTCTCATTGGAACCCCTATGGTGACAACTCATTATCGATCTGGACGTGGATGCTGCTTATACCATCTTTCCTGCTGGCGTCCTGGTTGGAGAGCTTGTTTTGGAGGATTTTTTCACACTCGATTGACCCACCGTCACTGGCATGTGTGTCCACATTTTGTGGTAAGAGTACACATCCCCCACCCTTCCTTGGTGTTGGATACACATCCCAGATTGCTGTGTGTGAAAGTCACTCCCTATATCGTATACCAGCTTATTCTCTTCACAAGAATGATTGCATCTCATTATTATGTTTGAGAGACTATATACTGGTGATGGTGAACCTTGGCACCCCGGATGTTTTGGAACTACATTTCCCATGATGCTCATGCACTCTGCAGTGTAGTTGAGCATCATGGGAAATGTAGTTCCAAAACATCTGGGGTGCCAAGGTTCACCATCACTGCCATATACCTTTCATTGAATGTTTTTATGGACCTTCCAATAAGATTATCATAGATAGATTTCAATGCTGATTAGCCTTGGTCAGACCACATCTCATGTGCAATTATTATATGGACTACATCATTCCCTCTTGGTTCATGCGGTTGTGCTGTGTTCACATAAGTCTATTTATGGTTTTCACTCATGCACTGAACACATTTAATATATTGTATTAATTGCATATTCATATTGCCATTCACCATTTCATTTGTGAATATCCACCCTAATGCCGTGTACACACGACTGGACTTTACGTCGGAATGAACTCTGATGGACTTTTTGACTGACTTTTCGACGGAATTCCGCTGAAACAGACTTGCCTACACATGATCACACCAAAGTCCGATCGTTTAACGGAATGTTTACGACGGGATTAGAAAAAGAAGTTCAATAGCCAGTAGCCAATAGCTGCCCTTGTGACGTTGTTGGTCCATCGGACCTGGATGCAGACAAGTGGTTTTCTTGATAGGAACTGGTTCCGGTGGAAAGATTTGAAACATGTTCTATTTCTAAAGTCCGTCAGATTTTTCAACAGAAAAGGTCCGATGAAGCCCACACACGAACGAATTGTCCGATGGATTCGTTCCGTCAGAACTTTGCTGTTGAAAAGTCCGGTCGTGTGTACACGGCATAAGGGGTTTTCTTTGGGGTGGTCATACTCTTCTCAGCACTGCATTTTTTCACTTCTAGAGCTAAATTTGCCTAACCCAGAATTGCAGCCTTGATTACAGTGACACAAAGCTAAAATTTACCGAACACAAAAATACAGCCTCACTGACTACAGTGAGCAATGCTAAATCTATCTAGTCCTAGTACCTATCTAGGAGGGTGCCACGTATCTATCCAAATATTATATACTGGTCCATCTATCTATTCATTTCAAAGGTGTTCCATCAGTTTGAGATCAGGACTCTGTGCAGGCCAGTCAAGTTCCTCCACCCTAAACTCACTTATCCACACTATATTGCCAATAGCATTGCCCCCCCCCCCCAAATCATTTGGAGGAGGGGGGATTAAGGTGTGGGGTCGTTTTTTAAGGGGTTGGGCTTGGCCCCTCAGTTCCAGTGAAGGGAACTCTATAAGACTATGTCTGCCCCTCTATTAGAGGCTGGCATAGCACACTATGTAAGTGGTTTTAAAAAATATGAGTGTTCTAAATACAGATTTTGAGCTGTCTTCAGGCCGGTCACATGACTTCCTGGCCTCTTTTCAGTTTCGATGGATGTCTTCTGTGGGAGGGGCCGTGTTCTCCCTTTGAGGTCAGCCTGGGAGATCACGAGCCCGCTCACCCCTCCCACAGAAGCTCTGTCTCTTAGCTGTAAATCGGTTGCGAGTCACGCGACCGGCTGAAGACAGCTCAAAATCGGTATTTAGACCACTCGTTAAACTATTAAAACCACTTACATAGTGTGCTATGCCAGCCTCTAATAGAGGGGCTGGCATTGACAATTTTAATTTTTTTTTAAGAATATCGGCGGGGGTGGGGGGAGAGACACAAGGGGGAGATAACAGGCAGGAGAGAGGTGGTGAGGGGAGAGAGGAGAGCAGAGAGGACAGCAGCGTATGATGCAGGGATGTATGATCAGGGCTTAGCGGCCCTGATTTTCGTTGTCAGAGCAGCGAGGGCATACAGAAAGTGGCAGGTTCAGGGAGTTTTTTTTTTACAGTTTAGAGGAGGGCAGATTGCAGAGCACAAGCACTGCTTTTCAATACTGAACCCCTACAGACTTAGCCCTTGTACACACGGTCGGAGATTCCGTCGGAATGTGTCCGATCGGAGCGGTTTGTCGGATATTCCGACTGTGTGTGGTCTGCATCGGAATATCCGTCGGACCAAATTTTCCAACTTGCGGGAAATATTTTCCGACAAACTGCTCCGATCGGACATACTCCGATCATGTGTAGAGAATTCCGATCGGACAAAGTGCCTCGCATTGCTCAGATCAAATTCCTACATCAAAGCTATTGGCTACTAGCCTGAACGTAGTCCCATCGTAACGAAATTACGTCATCACGTTCTGAAAGATCGGATTTTCCGACAACTTTGTCTGACCGTGTGTATGCAACAGTTTCGGACAAGATCCGTCGGACAAAATCCGACGGATTTGGTTGTCGGAATCTCCGACCGTGTGTACAAGGGCTAAGACTGCGATGCCATTAAAGTTCATGTGCGTGTGAAACAGTGGTTCTCAACTCCTGTCTTCAGGACCCACTAACAGGCCAGATTTTAAGTATTACCTTGGGGGAGATACAGACTAGAATACTGCAATCACTGAGCAGCAAATGATATCACCTGTGATGTATTTCAGTTTTCTTGCAAAGGGATGGGCTAGCGGTTTGGCCCGAGCATAAGTTGGGGCCAAACTTTCATTCAGATGTTCGCCCCACCCAAACCAACCACAATACATTGCAGCGCTGAACAGTGCCAGGAATTTTTCAAAAGTGTGTTTGTCTTATTTAACCATTTTTACACTTTCTTTGTGAAATGGTAGGGATACTTTTGTACCCCCTTACCATTTCAAACAGGGGGGGGCGGGATCTGGGGGTCCCCTTGTTAAGGGGGGCTTCCAGATTCTGATAAGCTCCCCGCCCGCAGACCCCCACAACCACCACTCAGGGCTGTGGGGATGAGGCCCTTCTCCACATCAACATGGGGACATGGTGCTTTGAGGGGTCACAGACCCCAAAGCATCCTCCCAATGTTGAGGGCATGTGGCCTGGTATGGTTCAGGTGGGGGAGGCGCTCTCTCGTCCCCCCTCTTTTCCTGGGACCTGCCAGGTTGTGTGCTCGGATAAAGGGTCTGGTATGGATTTTTAGGGGGAACCCCACGTCAATTTTTTTTTAAATTTGACACAGGGTTCCCCTTAATATCCATACCAGACCTGAAGGGCCTGGTAATTGAATTTAGGGGAACCCCCACGCTTTTTTTTTTATTATTTTTTTTTTTTATCAATGAATGAATTGCCGGCTAATACAGAGAACACTCATTGTGTGTTCTCTGTATTACGAGAGCCGACAATGGAAAGTGATTTTAAAAGACTTTTTTTCCTTGCAAAATGACACTTTGTGCAGAGACAGTTCTAAGCACGGGAAACATGCGCCCCTTCACAGCCATACTATAGACACCCCCCAGGTACGAAATTTAAAGGAATATAATGCCGCGTACACACAAGCGGACTGTATGGCGTACTTAGTCCGTCATACAATCCGACGGACAGTCCGTCATACTTTCGACTGAACGGACTTGACCACACACGGATGCACAAACAGTCCGTCGAAAGCTTGCGCGATGACGTGTACAGCACGTACTACGGGACTAGAAATAGGAAGTCCAATACACAGCAAAGCACCCTTCCGCCGTGTAAATCCTTTCTGAGCATGCGCCATTCTTAGTCCGTCGAACTAGCCTACTGACGAGCGGATTGTCCGCTGAAACCAAAGTTCGACAGACAGAATTTCGAAAAATCCGAAATACTTAGTACGCCAGACTGCACGCTGAAAAAGTCCGCTGAAGCCCACACACGAGCGGACTGTCCGCTGAAATGTGTTTCGACGGACTAAGTTCGCCATACAGTCCGCCCGTGTGTACGCGGCATTACACTTTAATTGTTTCACTTTAATCATTATTAAAATTACTGCTCCTGAAAAAACGTCCGTTTTTAAAAACTTTTTTTGCATTGATCCATGTCCCCTGGGTCAGGACCCGGGTCCCCAAACACTTTTTAGGACAGTAACTTGCATATTAGCCTTTAAAATTAGCACTTTAGATTGTGAACATTCGAGTCCCATAGACTTTAATAGGGTTCTAAAGTTCACAGGAAGTTTAGGTCTGTTCGCAGGTTCTGGTGCGAACCGAACAGGGGGGTGTTCGGTTCATCCTTAGACAGGGCACTGGAGGCAAAGCAGCAGGAGGAAGAGGAGGACTTCTTTTCCTCTCAAGACCCACTTTATCCAGACACCATCATTCCTATGTCACATAACACACAGGAGGAGAGAGGGGAGGAGGATGAGGAGGAGAATTCTGGCACTTTTATAGGCTTCGAAGAAGAGGAAGACATGCGTCAATCTGTAAGCGATGGCTTTCCAACCCCAGGACCCTTGGGAGTAGTACGTGGCTGGGAGGAGGAAGTTCCAGATGCTGTCATCCTGAGTGACCCCGAGGAGTCTGCTTCTCAAGCCACAGGAAATTTGAGGCACATGGCCAACCTCATGCTTCAAAGCCTGCGAAAGGACCCAAGAATCGATGGCATAAAGGAGAAGGACGATTACTGGTTGGCAACCCTCCTTGACCACCGTTATAAGGGGAAGGTCTCAGAACTCACCACAGAGTGCAGAAGATAAAATTTCTTGAGGACACGTTAAGGAGGATTTTATTGAACGTTTTTCCTGACTTCAGTAGGTTAGAGTGGAGCGTTGGAGAAGGCGTCCGCTTAAGTGAGGCATTTTGGATTTTTTTTAGTCCTCGCCACCCAGGGCTGTCAGCTTCCACATCCCATCGGCATCATCTGCATCAAATGATGGATGATTACCTTGGGGCCAAAACAGAGATGGAGAGCTTTCCAGCTGACGATCCACTGACTTACTGGGTCATGAGAATAGACCACTGGTCAAAACTTGCCCAGTTTGCTATTGAGTTTTTGGGCTGCCCTGCATCCAGCGCGCTTTCAGAACGGGCATGCAGTGCTGCAGGAGGTTTCATTACTGATCATAGAACGCGTCTGTCCACAGACTCCGTGGACCATTTGACTTTTATAAAAATGAATCAGTCCTGGATTACCAGCTATGAAGCCCCTGATGCCCCTGTTACTTCTATCCAAAGTCAAAGTGACACCAGAATGTATACAAAAAATCTCTAATCTTGTTCCCAGTGCACTACATTGTGGCCTCTTCATACACACTGAATCCCCAGCTGTTGCTGAGCAAAATAAAGGCAGCTTTCAGGGAAAATTTCATTTTTTTGGATTTCTATTTGCAATTTTTGCTGCAGCAGATCCCAGACATGGTACAGATTTGCCACTTTACAGGTAGACTAATAACCTGTACACACAATCGGTTTTCCCGTCGGAATAAACTCTGAAGGTTTTTCCAACGAAGTTCAGACGGAATTCCGCTGAAACTGTCTTGCATACACACGATCACACAAGAACGCGGTGACGTACAGCATGTACGATGGGACTATAAAAAGGAAGTTCAATAGTCAGTAGCCAATAGACAATAGCTTCCGTTTCGTACTTGTTTCAGAGCATGCATCGTTTTTGGTCAATTGGAACAGCATACAGACGAGTAGTTTTCCCAATAGGAAATGGTTCCGTCGTACATATTTAGAAAATGTTCCATTTCTAAGTCCGTCAGAATTTTCTACATAAAAAGTCCGATGGGGCATACACACGATCGGAATATACGATGAAAAGCTACCGTCTGACTTTTTCTGTCGGACATTACGCTCATGTGTATGCAGCATAAAGGGACCCCCCCAGGCACTATATTGGAAGGAATTTTTTTTTTTTTATGCTTTCGCTTTAAAAATAAAAAAAATTTAAAATTAAGTTTTTCATAAACTTTTTTTTCTATTGATACATGTCCCTCAGGGCAGGACCCGGACCCCTATAACCATCGTATGCCCAATTACTTGCCTATAAGTCTTCAAAATGGGCACTTTTGATTTTTGACGTTCGGGTCCAATTGACTTTAATGGGGTTCATTATTCGGGTTCGAACTTTCGCGGTGTTCGAAAGTTCTGGTGCGAACCGAACTGGGGGTCCATTCGGCCCATCCCTATTAGTGGGTCCTGAGGACGGGAGTTGGTGTAAAGGTGGGTGTCCCAATACTTTTGGCAAAAATAGTGTTTGAGTGTCTTTAAAGAATTTAATGGATCTCGGTACATTTGTAATGAAATTTAATGAAATTTAACTTTTTATGGCAGTGTTTGTTCTTGCTTGGCTGTCCCGAAAACTCCATGAGAGGAAATGGTTGAATATTTGTATATAGAAGGGATGGTGGAAACCCTTGCCTATACTGAGTACATTTTCTATTGTAGCTATTAAGCTTTCTTGATCATACATCACGGGACACAGGAGCTTCATTACATAGTGGGTTATATAGGCACCTCTGGTGATTGGACACTGGTTGACCCTAATTAAAGAGAATTCCTCCCCTATATAACCCCTCCCATTTGGGAGGCACCTCAGTTTTTTCGCCAGTGTCTGGTCGATGGTCACGTAAAACGTAGCTCTATGCGGGTCCCGGCGAGGGCCGAAGGGCTATAACAAACCGGATCCATACCTCGGGCCGATAATTGACTCCCAAGATGGTATGGTACCCGGGCCTCGTCTGCCGAAGAAACGAGGTTCTGCCTGTAAGTCCTCTCCATTGGAAGACTGGGCTCTGGGACAACCAGACTTGGGGTACTGTTTACTCAGGGCGCCCGTAAGTTTCTGGCAGAGCTTTTTACAAGGCCCAGGTAGGAGGATCTTTTCGTAAGAACCCCAGATACGCCTAAAGGTTGGCTAACAATACCCGCCGTGATGGGTGAAGGCTGGAATTGGTCTGAGATCAGCAATTCCTGCGGCGGGGACAGGTAAGGGAAGTCATCCTATATATTTTAATATATGAATGGATTTCTTCATTGTGAGTAGTTGTATGTCTTACCTGGTTTCCACCACTAGATGGAGTAAGAGCAGCCTGATGCATACTTACATGCCTTTCAATACAAACACGCTCAGTGAATGCCTGGTTCTCCAGCTACTCACGCCTCCCTTACAGTTCCTGCCACAAGTTAAGGTAAAAAGGGGTCCCATGCAGGTCCAGGGGTTCCACGTTGCTCCCTTTGGGTTCTCCTTCCCCCCCCCGGATCCCGCGGTTCTCGTGCACGCGCGCGAACGCTTGCACGCGCGCCGGGCGCGCTCCCGGCCTAATGGAGGAGGGGGGGGTGTGGTTGCCAGCTGTGCACGTTTAGTGTGCTCAATGCTGTAGTGCAGGCGCCAAACGGCCGTTTTAAAAAGCCCAGAGCGTCAGGGGACTGTAACTGGACACACAGGAGCTGTGGGCTGTAAGCATCCATGTGGGATTGGATCCAGGCAAACCTTAAGACACCTACTCAGCATCAGGTTGTGCAGTTAAGCATATATTGATTTATTGTGAGACTTTAAGCACAACAAGTGATTGCATTTGTACTAGTACCTCTGCTTTGTAGCTTAGGACTATGTCTCCTCGTAAGAGGATTTCAGGGGTAGGTAATTAAAGCACTGGCAAGTCACCGCCTAGGTCCAGGGGTTCCAAAAGTGCCTGTGAATTACCATCCCCCTCTGCAAGACTGGAGCCAGCCTCTCATAACGAGTCAGTGCACCTGTCAGGTTTGCAGCCTCTCCTAATGTCGCAGCCCCGGTTTATATCACTGAGATTCCCTTAGGGCTACATTGGAGGGTTTTGAAGGGAGGATCATGAATTTTATTTCTGCTTCCCTAAAAGATAGCAGGAAAGGGGTAGATCCCCTCCCTCTGCTGAAATCCCTCTCTCAGATAATTGTTCTGAAAATGAGGAGGGATCCCTATCTTTGGATAAGGGATCATGAGCAGTCGGATAAGTCAGAGGTAGAGGAGATAGTCCCCTCCTCCCAGGCACTCAGAAAGCAGGTGCAGTATTATACTGAATTGGTGCGTACCACATTCAGAATGCCTGCTGCTGAAATCGCTACATCCTCTGTCTCTTCCCTGGGAGTCAGGAAAGCCCCACAGACTGCTTGTTCCTTCCCAATTCATCCTTTAACGGATAAATTGATGTATGAGGACTGGGGACATCCCGATAAACTGTTTACTCCTCCCAAGAGGTTTTCTATGCATTATCCTGTGGAGGAAAGTTTCACCAAGAAATGGGGGGTCCCATCTGTCGATGCGGCTATCTCTTGTGTGAATAAAAACCTAGCTTGTCCTTTGGATAATGCGCAGGTATTTAAGGATCCAGCTGACAAGGGGCTGGAAACCTTATTAAAAGCCTCCTTTTCCAGGGCCGGCGCTGTGGTGCAACCTACAGTCGCAGCCGTGGGGTTGTGTCAGTTCCTCACGGAACAAGTTAAACAGATGTTTGAACTCCTTCCCAGTGAGGAAGTAGAGAAATATGCAGAATTGCCTCACATCTTGTGTTTCATAACTGATGCGATTTTGGATTCTGTTCAACAAGCATCACGTTTGTCCCTCATGTTGGTTCACATGCGAAGGACCCTATGGCTAAAGAATTGGGCTGCTGAGATGTCATGCAAAAAGCATTTGACTGGGTTCCCGTTTAAAGGGGAACGTTTGCTTCTCGTAGAGAATGGGGAGAATTAGATAAATCTGTCCAAATATTTCGGGAGGTAAATCTACACTCCTTCCAGTCAAAAAGAGCAAACGTCCTTCATTCAGGCGTACTCTTTCTCCCGAAGCATCAAGCTCTAAACAGTGGCGACGGCCTTCCCAGCCCTCCGCTGCTAGAAAGCCTCAGGGCCGAGCCCAGGGACAGAAAAAAGACTTGGGGGCGAAAGCCTGCCAAGCAGACCCCCAAGACCTCCTTGTGAAGGGGCGCCCCCGCTCGGCCGAGTGGGGGAAGGCTCCTGCAATTTGCAGGCGCCTGGCGGGAGGAGATTCAGGACAAATGGGTGATCTCTTCAGTATCTCTGGGCTACAAGCTAGAGTTTCAGAAGATTCCACCTTCTTGTTTCTAAGGTCAAGGATCCCCAAGGATCCGATAAAGCAGAAACCGCTATTCCTGGCCTTAGATCAGTTACTATCCCAGGGTGTGATAGTAGAAGTGAGCCCGAAAGATCAGGGTTCAGGTTTACATTCGAATCTCTTCACCGTTCCAAAAACAAACGGAAGTGTCAGACCTATCTTGGATCTGAAAGACTTAAACTGGTTTTTACATATCCAGTCCTTCCGGATGCAGTCAATACGCACTGTGGTCTCCTCCCTGCAAGGAGGAGAATTCATGGCATCAATAGATATCAAAGATGCATATCTCCATGTGCCAATATTTCCCGCACACCAGAAATTTCTGAAGTTCGCGGTAGAGCAGCGCCATTTTCAATTTGTGGCCCTGCCGTTCGGCCTAGCTACGGCCCCCCGAGTCTTCACGAAGATTCTAGACCCTCTCTTAACAAACCTAAGAGTTCAGGGCATAGCCGTCATGGCTTACCTAGACGACTTGCTTCTCGTAGAGAGAGCTACAACGTGCCTGAGTCGCAGCGTCGCCAGAACGCTAGAACATCTAGGTCGCCTAGGTTGGATTATAAACCTAGAAAAGTCGTCTTGGCAGCCGACCACCAGGTTGGATTACCTGGGTCTAATTATCGACACCGCTCAGGGCAGGGTGTTCCTTCCAGGGCCAAAGGCCTTGGCCACTGGAGATCTGGTGCGCCTGATTTTGGGCAGAAGATCTTCCTCCATTTGCTTATGTATGAGACTATTGGGAAAGATGGTCGCCTCATTCGAGGCCATCCCATTCGCCCAGTTCCACTCAAGGCCCCTGCAAAGATGCATCCTTGCGATTTAGAACAGGAAGCCCCAATCCCTGGATCTTCCTATGCGTTTATCCCCTTGGGCACGCAAAAGTCTTGTCTGGTGGTTACAAACCAGGAATTTGCTGAAAGGCAAAACTTTTCTTCCCCTCTCAGGGAAGGTTGTCACAACGGATGCCAGCCTGACAGGCTGGGGAGCCGTGTTGCAGGGAACATGCTCGCAGGAAAGATGGTCTGCGACCGAAAGTCTGCTGTCCATAAATATCTTGGAGATTCGGGCAGTTTACATGGCACTCAGAGAGTGGTCTCACAGACTGCGAGGTTTCCCAGTTCGGATTCAGTCCGACAATGCCACCGCAGTGGCTTATATCAATCACCAGGGCGGTACCAGAAGTCTGGTGGCCCATAAGGAGGTGAATCGCATACTTGTCTGGGCAGAAGAGCATGTTCCGTGCCTCTCTGCAGTCTTCATCCCAGGAGTGGAGAATTGGCAGGCGGATTATCTCAGCCGCCAGCAGTTGTGTCCAGGAGAATGGGCTCTGCACCCCAATGTGTTTCGAGACATATGTTACAAGTGGGGCACTCCAGATGTGGATCTGTTTGCGTCCAGATTCAACAGGAAACTGGACAACTTTGTGTCAAGGACAAGAGATGCACTTGCTCAGGGGTCAGATGCTCTGACGGTTCCCTGGGATCAGTACAATCTGATCTATGCCTTCCCCCCGAGCCCGCTGCTATCGCGGTTCCTGGGAAGGGTCAAGAGGGAGGCGAAGTCGGTCCTTCTAGTGGCCTCGGCTTGGCCCAGGCGACCATGGTTCGCAGAAATCATGAAGTTGGCAGTGGGCAGGCCATGGACCCTCCCTCTCCGGCCAGATCTGCTCTCACAGGGTTCAATTTACCATCCTGCTTACGCAGTCTGAATTTGACGGTCTGGCTGCTGAGACCCACATTTTGAGAGGCCGTGGTCTTTCGGGCCCAGTCCTTTCCACTCTGGTCAATGCCAGAAAGCCGGCCTCCAGGCGTATCTATTACAAGATCTGGAGGACATATGTTTCCTGGTGTGAACCCAGGAGATGGCATCCTAGAAGGTATGTCATTAGCAGAATCTTGGCCTTTCTCCAATCAGGCCTTGAAATGAATTTGGCCATAAGCACCATCAGGGTGCAGATTTCGGCCCTATCGGTCCTTTTTCAAAGACCGCTTGCATCACATTCCCTAGTACGGGCTTTTATCCAGGGGGCTATGCGGATAAAACCGCCAGTCAAACCTCCGGTATGCCCATAGGATATGAATTTGGTTCTCTCGGCCTTAGAAGCCCAACCATTTGAACCTCTGCATCTGGCTTCTTTAGCTCTCTTGACAAAGAAGCTGGTTTTCCTAGTAGCCATATCCACGGCTAGAAGGGTATCAGAATTGGCAGCTCTTTCCTGTAAAGAGCCCTATTTAATTATCCATAAGGACCGAGTGGCTATGCGTCCCAACAGGTCCTTTCCACCTAAGGTGGTTTCAGGTTTCCACCTGAATCAGGATATAATCCTACCATCCTTTTTTCCAAATCCTCAGAGGAAGAATCCTTACACACTTTAGATGTGGTTAGAGCAATCAGTCTTTATCTTCAAGCTACTGCTCAGATAAGAAAAACTGACTGTTGATTTATTCTGCCAGAAGGCCCTAGAAGGGGTCAGGCAGCGTCAAAGTCCACTCTCTCGAGGTGGATCAGACAGGTTATTTCTCAGGCCTATAGCTTAAAGGGGCAGATTCCTCCTTTTCAGGTGAAAGCGCACTCTACTAGGGCTATCAGTGCTTCTTGGGCAGTGCATCACCAGGCCTCCCTGGCTCAGATCTGTAAGGCTGCGACTTGGTCATCAGTCCACACATTCACCAGACTCTATCAGGTGGATGTCAGAGGGCAAGAGGATATTGCCTTCGGGCGCAGTGTACTGCAGGCTGCAGTTTAGGTCCTCAGGTCCCTGGCGGTCTATATTTATGATCTGTGTCTCCCTCCCCTCAACCTGAGCATTGCTATGGGACATCCCACTATGTAATGAAGCTCCTGTGTCCCGTGATGTATGATCAAGAAAATGGGATTTTTATATACAGCTTACCTGTAAAATCCTTTTCTTGAGAGTACATCACGGGACACAGGGCTCCCGCCCCTCTTGGGTTTTACGTGGTTCTTATTGCTTTGCTACAAAACTGAGGTGCCTCCCAAATGGGAGGGGTTATATAGGGGAGGAATTCTCTTTAATTAGGGTCAACCAGTGTCCAATCACCAGAGGTGCCTATATAACCCACTATGTAATGAAGCTCCTGTGTCCCGTGATGTACTCTCAAGAAAAGGATTTTACAGGTAAGCTGTATATAAAAATCCCATTATATTCTCCATACATTCAAACACTGACCAGGGCTGCCACCATATACATAGTTCAGAAAAAAACTCACCCATTCTTCCATCACCCACTCGTAAATCCATCTGGGTCTGGCTACAGTAGGTGGTTAGAAGACTTACAGTAGATAAAGGCTATCAAAACCACTGCAATATACATTGAGAAATATATCATTACCAATGTATATATAAGTTGAAGTATGCTTCATTAAGAGCTCATTCTCAAGATCTGTGACTGTGGTCTTCATGGCGGAATCTGAGATAAAGAAAGAACCAATATCAATTAGCATTGTTGGGTTTATCATGATACACCCCTCTGTACTCTACATAATTCTATCAAGATGCATCCCCTACCCTTCCCACCATGGGCGTCCGCAGAACTTTTTTCAAGTGGGGGCATCATTTTAGGGTGACTCCATGCACCACCCCTTTTCGACAATGTGATTATCACATTATCATGTTCAGAGACTACAGACGTAGTACAGTCCCTAGTATAAGTAATCCCCATGTACCATGATGCTCTCCTAGTCTCCTTTGATTGGCCCTCAGTTATGACCAATAGGGAAAGAACGGAGCCCGCACCCCGATAGCGATGCAACTGTGCTGAATTTAAGATCTGATCCCTGATTCCAGGGGGGGGGCACTTGACCCCCCTTGCCCCTACCTGCGGACGTCCATGCTTCCCACCACCCATTTGGGGTCTCCTGATCTTTGTTAAAGATAATGATCAGTTAGTCTGATCGTGGACATTTATTCATGTGGCCATAGTGGGTTCTCCAAGGCAGGTTATTATTTCCAGGCTTAGGTTACAATTTCTGATCAATATGGACCATGGTGGACTGAGCAATGAGAACCTTATTAGATAGTCAGTCTGCTTTAACGTCCAACTCCGGTATCTTATGAAATAGTGTCCACATAAACGTAACCCCTTGAAGGACGCCCGCAGTACGTTTACTGCAAGCGGGCGGCAGCTCCAGGCTAAAGGACGTGCCGGTATATCGCTCAACACAGGTGCATTGGTGCGCCCCCTTTGGCATGCAGCGGAATGGCCCCTGTGGCCATTGTGTCCAGTGGACATGGTGCTTGGTACCTGGTCCCTCATCATGTGATCGCTATGACCAATCGCAGCGATCACATAATTACACGTAAGCAGAACTGTCATGATTGGCTTTCATTCATGACAGCTTGCTTACTACTGTAATGCTTACAAAAAGGGGGGGGGGGGGAATATATATCTCCATATACTGGGACTTTAAATGAAACGCACAAGGAAGGGGGGGCAGTGCGTCTCCATCCCTATTCTAAATTCAAAAGACAAAACGAGTATGGGACTTTAAATGAGGCAGGCTCAAAAACAATGTAAGAGTAGAAATTGTATTA